>NC_079226.1:24417749-24640249 GCF_029633865.1 Lampris incognitus
TGCCATCTTGGCCCCCAAAAAGTTTTTCAACCATGCTCGGTCTCCCCTATTTGATTGCGTCACTTGCATGACAGCCAGCTGCACAAAATATTACATGGTGAGCAGTAAAGTAAATTGGATTTGGAGAAGTGATAATAGTTAAGTTAGAGACATGGCTAACAGGATGTTTGTTTCGATGGGTGTGCCTTCTCTTAAATTTAAACTCAAGGCTGAAGGTTTGAGGGCCGAGTTTGAAAGGAAATCAACAATAACTGCACATTATGAACTTGAATTTGACAAGTATTGTCGAAATCAAGCTGAGGAATTTAGCTCTCATAGCATTTGTTTTTTTTACAGTTTATCCACACAGATCATCAAAAAAAAAATTACAATTTTATTTAGGAGATGCTTTTATCTAAAGCAACGTACATCTGAGAGGTAGTATAACACTAGGAGTCAAGCCAATTTTATTTGTATAGCCAACATCACAAATTACAAATTCGCCTCAAGGGGCTTTACAACAACACAACATCATGTCCTTAGACCCTTGCTAAGATAAGGAACAACTCCCTAAAAAAAGCCCCTTTAACAGGAGTCTAAGCCATGGACTCTTACTGGAGACTCATCTCCCAGGGTTTGAACCCTCCATCTCCTGTGGGAAAGCCGGTGTTCTGACCTACTGAGCTACTTAATAATAGAAGCAAATAAAAGGAACGCAACCAACCTTGGCAAGCAATACAATCACTAAAATGTATCAGCTAAAAAAAAGAAAAGAAAAAAAAGTGACTGGATTTAAAACTAATAAAATATTTCTTCCACGTCGCTCTGGCTTATGTGGTAGTTATTTTGACTTCCTTATGTGCTTTTCAGCTAGACAATACTGTACAGACTATAGAACGAGATATAAGTAAGGAGATGAACCAATAAATCTGCCAGAGACAGAATAGTCTTAAGTTCAGGCTCAGAGTAATAAACATGTGCTCCAGCTGTATCCAGTCCCTCAGAGATGTGATGGAAAGATGGCAGCTTGGCGCTACAAAAACTAGAAGTTGGTAAAAAAGAATAATTATCTACATTAAATGAAAGATGTAATTTTCTCACATCAAGACACCATTCATGCATTTCACTGACTTGATTCACCCATCTAGGGACATTTATGGCTTTCCCTGTGTATGTAAAATGTGTGTCGTAGTGACAGCACATTTCAGCTAAAATTTAAGGTTTGATCATTTTCAGCAGAACAGAACAGCTGAGACAGAGCAATTTTAGTTTCACCAATTTAAGTAGGACGTTTTGATTGTACGTCACACACAGGATATAAACACTGAAGCAAGATGAACTGTCGGTCAGAGAGACAGTCAGGACACTGCTGCCAAATGCATTCATAAAGTGATTAAATGCCAGTATAACCACAAACAAAACAAATGCCCAATTTACACTGTGTGTAAACTGGCTACTGTACAATAACACAATGATCTGATTATGAACCTTGGGGGTTTAATCAGGCAATCAGTGCAAAAACAATATAAGTTTGCAAGTTGTCTGAGATTTTAAAATGAAGTGACACTGGGTCCACTCTGACACTGGGCAAAACATACGCAGCATTCTCATTTCATATTCATTTTGTGTATTCTTGTTATTGTTGGCAGTGATGTGCAGATATACTGTCTTTGAGTGTTATGCATATTTCATGAAGTGGAGTCAAAAAAGCTGTAGTGTAGAAAAGAATGAGAACACGTAGTGTAGAAAAGAATGAGAACACATCTCCCTCTTACCTCTTTTCCATTACCTCTTCCTGCAAAAACAACCTACCCCTCATTCATTCATTCATTCATTCATTCATTCATTCATTCATTCATTCATTCATTCATTCATTCATTCATCTTCAGCCGCTTCTCCGGGGTAGGGTCGTGGTACCCCTCATATTATATTTTAATCATAATATATGTAAATTTATTTTGCTTCGGTTTTTCCTTATACATAAATTTAATATTATGAACTAAGAGTGGGGTTTGCAAAATCTTGTCATAATCTATTCATTTGAGGTCTTGGAGACCCCCAGCCTTGTATTTATTTTTCATCTATTTCTATCATGAGCCAGATAGGCATGACTAGTTCATCATTTTCTATGAGCATGCTTTGCTTGGCTTTTTATCCCAGTGCATTCTCCATGGACAGCGAAATGCAAAAACCTGAATAGGCAAGCTTTAATTTTGATGTGATTAGAATATCATCATGATTTGAGTCCCAGGGTAATGGGAGAGATATGAGATCATTTGTATTGATGTAGTCAATCAGTTTGTCACCCAGTGAGACTGGATGATGGAGACTTTAGTCTCCCGTTCATGAATTCCAGGCCAGAGCTGATGGGTAACATATTGAAACTCACTCATTCAGTGAATCAATCAACCTGTCTTTATTAGTTCTAGCTCCTCTCCTGTATGCCAAATTTGCTACTGAAAATAGCCTAACAGTACATTAGAAACCTATTGTGTGTCATCTAATATTCATAAACTAGTCCTCATTCTTTTGGCATTCAGGCATCATGATGATTTTATCCCTGGTACAGTTGAAGCAGTAGAGCACTTGCAGTACCTGGAAAAGATACTTGGAGGACATCTTGGCTGATTCAGAATATGTGTTCCTCCATTAATGGAAAAGTCTTTCTATCTGCCAGACTATCGTGGACATACTATGGGCTGTGGAATAATAAATATCGCTATGCATTTCTCATACTTTCAGTTGTGTTTTGAGTGGCTGTGCTCTTATAAACACACTTCTGAAAAAAAGGTCAAAACTCAGTGTGATGATGATGCAAGGATTTTACCACAGCTGCTAGCATGACCCAAGCCTGATAGATATCTTTTAGTTCAGAGGTATTCACAACAATAGACGGACTGGCCATCAGGACCAGCGGTAGGCTGGTTGCTCTATTTATTTATTTTTTCCTTGAGCAATGCGCTATACAAAAACAAGAGTGAGAGACATGCGTCGTCGGCCCACTTTGATTATGCACCAGCCAACATCCTCAACACACCCACTACCACTTTTGACACTCAGGCCCACCCAATCAGAAGGCTTGCTTTTTTTTGCTGGATCATCCAGTGAATAGCAGTCAACGAGTACTGTTTTATGGCAAGCCCTGTATACCTTATGGCATCTGTAACGAGAAACCCCATCCACATGAATGGCAAATGTAGTTTGACGCTTACTAGTCAAAATGTAATGACAGATATCTATAATTAGAGTTTTGACTAGTCAAAATATAATTACAGATATCTTGAATTAGAGCTTTCACTAGGCGAAAAGACATTGCAGATATCAGTAATGAATATCCAGTCTAGCTAATACATGTCAACAGGGCTTGCCATACTGTTTCATTTATCAAACTACGCGACCATTGAAAATAAAACAATGCTTGTTTCTTCCTTCCTGTTTGTCATGATGATGATATTGTCATTGTTTTATTCACACATAAATAAACATCTCTTTATTGCGCTTTTACTTTAGCACTGGTTTTGCTCTTAGACGCTTGTTTTAGATGCACTTATGACCTCTGATGACTAGTAGTTCTCCAGATTTCCTACGTCAAATGCACTTATTGTAAGTCGCTTTGGATAAAAGCGTCGGCTAAATGACTAATGTAATGTAATGTAATGTAATGATAGGTCAGATGTTTTGACTGGCCCCTGCTCTTTCACGTTCTACAGTCCGCACACGCACTGCACAGAGGAGCAGAAGCGTTAGCTAACTGCTTAAGATAAAAAACTATGGCGAAACAAAGTGGTTTGCTTAAGTTTGACACAAAAAGACATCGTGAGGAGCAGGAGGAAGAGAATTCAACTCAAATCCAGTTGTCATTCTCAACTCAGACTCATACTCCTGCGCCAGTGCCAAGTAGTAATGGCACATACGTGGCTAATTCAGGCCTTTCCCCGTCAGTAGCTTCACCGTTGAAAGTCTCTTTTCAACTGTCAGATAAAAACTGGTATTAGGGCATCAGTGATGACATACAGACTGAATTCTTTGTTCCTGCTCTCTTATGAAAGAACTGAGTGAATGAAATAATTTCAGTGGTCAACCCCAAACCCCGTCGTCTCCTGCAGTAACCAAAAGTAAAGTAATGCACAATTTCGGACTGTAGTAGCCTATTGCCTATTACACTATTATTGTTTGTTGGGTATAGTTTTTGTTGGGTGTACAACTGAATTGTATGCTGATTTTGTGTGTGTGTGTGTGTGTGTGTGTGTGTGTGTGTGTGTGTGTGTGTGTGTGTGTGTGTGTGTGTGTGTGTGTGTGTGTGTGTGTGTGGTTTATGTGGCCGCAGTCCCAGGCTATGTTCAAGGGTCATTAGCGTTACTGAGCATGTTGGTGTCGGGTTGGTTTACCTCTATCCATACACTTAATTAATGAGCTGTTGCGTCTGTCAGCTGTGTGTGTGAATATGTGGCCTCCATGCTAGGCTATCTGATGCTGTCAGTGTTCATCTTGGTGCCTGTAACATTACCTCTGATGATGTATGAGTCTTGTACTGTGGCGCATTCAGGCAAGTATAGTTGTCAGAACCCGGGCGGGCACCTGATTTTCTCTCTGCCCCCACACATTGTAATTTCTGCCTATGCTACAGGTGTGTGCATGATTTTGTTACCTTTTGGAGATCTTTTCTGGTATGAATACTAACTGTGTTGGGACCAGTAGTCCTCTTGGAGACCAAAGGCTGGTCCTAGTGAGGCAAAACATCATTTCTGATGTCCTGGTTAAGGTGTGAATTGAGGTTAGGTTAAGGCTGGGGTTAGGCATGAATTGGTTATGGTTAGGGTTAAGGTTTGGGTTAGGCTGTCCACAGTGAATGGAACTTGTATGTGCATGTGTGTGTGTGTATGTGTGTGTGTGTGTGTGTGTGTGTGTGTGTGTGTGTGTGTGTGTGTGTGTGTGTGTGGGGCCTTCTGATGACAAATCTTTAACTTGCTCTTAAAATGGCTCTGTTAATATCTATATATATGTATCTATATATATATATCTGTATCTCTCTCTCTCTCTCTCTCTCTCTCTATATATATATATATATATATATATATATATATAACTTTGTTAAAAGAAACACTCAACAGTAGGGAAAGTGCTCAACAAATAAGGAGCAAAATAATCCAGTTAGTCACGTAAATTCTTTATGAGTCAGTACAAGCCTGTTTCATGCCATAAGCAATCATCAGCTGTCAATAAAACTATTCGAGGAAAGGAGATACCATCTACTGCTCGTCATGCACATCACGTGCACATTGTCTAATGGGGAAAGGAGAGGTGCAACATACAAAAATTTCAAAAACACGCGATCCAATTTGAGGGGGGGTGGTATTTGTCTGTTGTCATGATTTATTTATAATTACAAAATAGGTGTTTATATCTATGTCTGCAACTGCTGGCCAATTCATCCCTGTTATTCAATGTGGACATTTCTTGTTTGCAAATGATAAAATATTTTTCAGTTAGACATAGATTGCAGATTTTACGATTGGTTGAATATGCTTCGTTCTTTGAGAGGATTTTCCAGGTGGTTGAATAATTAATGTTTCTGTCTGCCAATGACCAAATATAATGGCTTAAAGATGTTACATTCTTTAAACGGTTGTTTCTAAAGCTATACATGTGTGCATTAAACCTCTTTTTGAATGTTCCCTCCCCTTAAAGAGAAAATAGCCCAAATGGACCATTTCAGAAAGAGGATGAACTGAGGGGCTACAAAAGGGCCAGTATAAGATAAGTAAGGATTTTTTAAGGAACTGTGAATCAGGCAAAACTACTTGAGTGGAGCCCCAGAATAAAAATACAGAGTTGGAATAAACATGATATGGCCACTTTAATGTGTTTGTTAACTTACTACCAACCTTGACAACTAGCCCAAAACACACCAAAAACCAAATGCTCTCACAAACACACTGACACACAGGAACATAACCAACACAATAGCTGTGTATAGTGAATGATAATCCCACGAGCCTTAGCAGTGTTTTTCTATCCATCATTACTTTCTCTCAGTTCTGTCCCAGCATGCATTTTGCATCGGTGCATCCTTTTTCTCTACGGCAGCTCATTTGTCAACATGCAGCTGACTCTGTCAGGGATGCAGATTGTTAGCCTGGCATGACAGGGACTCGTTTCACAGCTGATTAAACCTCTTGGCACTACAGTACCCAACACTTGATTAAAAATAAGAAAAGTACCAGCGGAAATCTTATAAACGATGAATACCTACACTCAGGGGGACTTAATAGCAATTCAGGTAAAGCAGTGGCAAGATGTCTTGGAAGGACAGCAGTAATGTGTTGAATAGCCAGCAAAAGAGACAGGGCTGCACACAAATACAAACAAACACATTCATACATGAATGCAAAAATGCAGATGCACGTATATCTCATGTAACATCCAGAACTCTAAACATGGCTTTGATATTCAGAAATATGAAGCCATTTTTGTCTTTATTTCTCTTCCTGCGATTTGTCTCAACAGGACCTTGTCAGCCTCTGTGTGAACCACCTATTTCAAGCCTGTAGTTGTACTGTAAGTGTAATCCCTCTACTGTTTTGTTTGGCTCTTTTGCTCTCAAAATATAATGCTTTTAAATCCTATTGATACTGTGAAATGTAAAAGCTTTTCTTGTAGGATCAGGTTAAACTGACCGTGTATCTCCAAGGAGGCTTACCTAATTCAGAAGTTGTCAGCATTTACGTTCCATCCAAGACTCTCGTTACATCCAACAATTTTTTCATGAGACCCAGCCTCATTGGAGATCTGAAAATAATGCCTTTTTCAGTACTATGGATCAATGATTTCAATTTTTTAATACTAGATGCCTACTACTACTACTACTACTACTACTACTACTTTTGGCTGCCCCCGTTAGGGGTCGCCACAGCGGATCATCCGTTTCCATCTCTTCCTGTCCTCTGCATCTTCCTCTGTCACACCAGCCACCTGCATGTCTTCCCTCACCACATCCATAAGCCTCTTCTTTGGCCTTCCTCTTTTCCTCTTCCCTGGCAGCTCCATGTTCTTTTTTATACAAGACACCAACTTTGAGAAATGTAGTATTCTATTGGTTCCCAGCCTCGTGAAAATAGACATTCTATAAATAACACTGTAATTTTTACTATATAAAATGGTCCAGTTTTGAGAACTAAAACATAATTCAAAAATTTTGAGTCATGGGTTGGGAAAAAAATGAAAAAAAATTTTTTTCTTGTGTTAAATGCCTCTGATAAGGTCTTTAACCAACAAAAGCTAACAGGGTTTGAATGTTTCAAATAGAAAAAAACAAAAAAACAAAAACCTTATTTGTTCTCAAGGAAGAACCTTGCATTCAGGCTCATTCAGAACCTTGCATATTACGAACACGACACAACAGCTAAGACATCACACCATACAATACAAACTGCACTATACTCCATGGCTCAAAATGCACAGCATACAGTACAAGACATTGCACACCATAAGACACCACATGATAAGAAAATACATGACACACCACCTATACATTTCTATACATTACCGATCTCTAAACCATATAGGGATGGGACTCTCTAGGCACCTCACGATTCGATTCCGATTCAGAGGGCTACGATACAATTATAAAACAATTATTGGTGCATCAACATTTTTGATTTCTATACATGATTTATTTTTTCTCACTGTGACTACTTGCTACTTTTTAATCATAGCATATTTGTAATGATCCATAATTAAAATAAACATGAATTTACTTCCATCATCTTTTATTAATACAGTGACAAATAGAAGAGATGTAGCATGTTTCCCAGCATCCAAAGAACCAACAAGAAAAGAAACAAGTGTGCTTGTAGCAGCACCCTGTAAATTAACACGGGCTTCAGCAAGACTTCAGCAACCACTTGATAACATGAAAAGCTGCCTTCATTCACAAATAAATAATAAAGATTTCAACCAAAATCCTCCTGTTATGGGCAGTGAGCACAGAATCCCTCAGACAAAAACAAAATATTTTGCTGTATATTAAAATTAAAACAGCTTTCATACAAAAACAACATAGAATTCTGTACCAGTTCATACAAAACTATGCTTTCTGTGGAATATGTGGTAAAACAATAAATAATGGAGAAAATACAAATGATAGGCCACAATGAAATCATGGCAATGCGTGGAAGTGCAATATAGCACATGTGCTTAGCTGGTGAATGCTGGAATGTGTAAGTTTTTGTGTAAGAACAGGAGTTGGTCTGCATGCTCCAGTTTAAGAGTGCTCTGCTGTGCAGTAACTATATCCCCTGCACATGAGATACGAGCTGCCAGTCATCGGTAATAAAATGCGTAGTTACGGTGACATAAGATTCTGTAGCAATGGATATCCACGCATTGCATGTTAATGCTATCCTACCCACTTTCTTCAATGATTCCATTACTTTAGTTTTGGTTTCGTTGTAGAGTGTGGATATTGTTGTGTCGGTGGAAAAACGTTGAGATGGGATGTTGTATCTCGGCTCCAAAGTGTGCAGCATAGCTGGAAACAAATCGTTGGCATTAAAAGTTGCAGTTGACTTTGTGATTCGCTTCGTCCTTTCCGAATTCGGTGGAAGCTTTGATATCACTTGTTCACTTGTTCTCAGCAACTACAACTGGCTGTTTTTCCTCCAACTCCGGGTGCAAACGTGAACTATGGTTTCTCATGTTTGTTGAGTTCCCAAAATATTTTATTTTAGTTAGTCACAACTTGCATACAGTGTGGCTGTTGTCCAGGTCCCTTTTCCCCTTCAACTTCATAGAAGCCAAAATGCTTCCATATGCTGGCTTTTAAACCAGAGGGTGCCGGTCGGGTTGTATCCAACGTCAGTTGCTTGCGCTCAGCCATCCTCACCAAAACTGAAGAACCCAGCTTGCAGGGAATGTTCCCACAACATTGGCTAGCATTCCCTACAGGTTCTGCTTATGTTTTAAAGAAGATGTTTTCATCTAATGTTCAAAGAGCATTTTAAGGATGTTTACCATTTCAAATAATGTTCATATAACGTTAAACGTTAACAAAGGAAGAACGTTTCAGGTGCAACATTCTGAGGATGTTTTGGGGGATGTTGTTGAGGTAACAGATTCTAGAATGTTCTTCTATAAAACATTCCTGTAATGTTACATGATAACAAAGGAAGAACATTTGCAAAGCAACATTTTGCAAATGTTTTCAGGATGTTATTTAGGCCTGAAATTACAGCACGTTTTTCTATAACACGTTCCCAGAATGTTATCCCAGGAGGTTCTGTGGACGCAGCGGAAACTTCCCACTGAAAACACTAAGAGAACATTCTGAGATTTTTTTGCTAACCTTGTCAGAACGTTTTTATAACAATAAATTGCTAGCTGGGAAGTAGCCTAGCTTAGAACGTAAACACGACGCACATGTTTTATGTCCGTTACGTTTCACCATCCAGTTGGTTCAGGAGCGTACAGCCCAGTCAAGAGCTTTAAATGTCCGATTATTGAGTATTCTGCATCGAGACATACTCTTTTATGAGAGAATCTCGATGCATCTAAGAATCGATTTTTTTCCTCCACCCCTAATACCATACAAGATATACAGTGCAATGCTATACAGCAATATGCAAACCAAGCAAAGCAACTGTGCCAAATGCAGCTGTGCATAAAAAAATGCAAAACTGCACAATGTGATGATATATGCAGAATTCAGGTGCATACACATATGTATGTGTAAACCAAGAAGGGGACAGCTGACAACTGAACTCAGCATAGCATCATTTGATCTGATGCTGTGGTTTAGAGCTCCAGTGTTTCCATTTGTGAAGAGCGTTTTAGTGAGTAAACTAATGAGTTACTGAATGTGAACAAGTAAACAAGGAAATCTGAACAGGAAAGTAAATTTGAGCTTGAAAACGGATAAACTGGACAAAAAATATTAGCCTTCCCCTTGCGTTTTGTTTCTGCCACTGGAGGCATGCATACCTCTTGGCAATGCTATCATGCTGATACAGCCCTGTGACTTGCTCCACTTGTCTGTGTAATAGCAGTGTCACCCCTGCAGCAGTGTGATATAGGATTTCATTGTATAATATTGTGAAAATACTCATTTTTTTCAATCTGCAAAGCTCAGTTACCAGTTGGAATAAGATCACAACAGGCTTATGTGCAGCAGTCAGTCGGACAAGCAGAAAGACATACAAGCAAACACTTCTGTAGCAAAAGCTTGAGCAACACAAATTAAGACAGAAAAATTACACAAAATTGATCCCATTTGAGAGAAAGATATACGTATATATATATATATATATATATATATACTTGACCTGATAGATTTGCTGTATATATTTTCTACCTGAGAGAGAGAGAGAGAGAGAGAGAGAGAGAGAGAGAGAGAGAGAGAGAGAGCGAGAGCAAGCAAGCAAGCATGAAAATATTATCTTTTGAGTGCATTCATCATCCTAACCAGGTCTGCTTCCACTTCAATTTTTTCCTCATCATTTTCAGGGAGCTACTTTGTTATGGACAATGAGCCCCCCATTCCTCACTCACTGTTTTTCTGGATTAAAGGCCGTCTGGCGCTGTCTTGATGAAAGCTTAGGTGCTTTTGTTTGTATAAATAATAAACTGTCTTCTGGCAGGTGCCAGAAGACAGTTTTTTCTTTTCTCAGTATATCTTTCAGGGTGTTCCTAGGCCTTATCATGAAATCCTGGGTTCGAGTCTGGCTCGGGACCTTTGTTGCATGCCTTTCCGTACTCTCTCTCCTTGTTTCCTGTCAGTAAAAGCTAAAATACTAAAGGAAATAAAGTCATTCAGGACTATTCCCTGCTCCCCTCGTGAAGTGAAATTGTTTTGGGAAAATGGTAACAGCTATAGACATCGAGCACAAAGACATAATCCCAGGGCTGTGCCAGAAGTAACTCTTTATTAGAGGGCTGAGACTTAAATTAAAAGGAGTCAGCTTTGATGAGACAGTGTAATTCAAGCTCACTTCAGTGGGCTGAAAGTTTGCCAGCAAATATTTGAATCAGATGAGTAAAAAAAGTGTCCCCTGTCCCAGTCCACCCAGTTCTCAGCGCAGACAGCTTTTAAAATCTCAGCGTGGGCTACAATGAGGGATGGATTGGGTGAGCAAGGATGAAAACAGCCCAGTCATAACCGCTGAATTATGACGATTTTCAAACAAACGTTGAACTTTTCTGCCAGTTTTTATTGCTTCCTATGGAGCTTTGTTTCTGTTGACATCTTCATTTTGTCTTCATTGGCACAGCAGAAGATCCTAAGGCTCCTTTGTGGCAAAAGTCATACAGAGGATCCTGGGATTTATCTGGCAGCCAGATCAAATTATCTGTATTTGTATTCAGCCTAATTGGCTTCACATCATCCATCTCCAGCCAGATTTAAGCTCTCTCTCTGCTGTGAGAGACAAGCCAACACATGCAAGGGGACAGCTTCATAACCATGACTTTCCACATGAAATTACCCATTTTTCTGCTGCTTTTTATATGTTACGTCATATCACAGTTTCGATAGTCATTTACTATATTTTGGTTCATGCCCTTCTATCATAGTATAGAGAATTAAAATTGATGGGGTAAAAATGGGGTCCGGTCCGTCAATATCATTTATCTGTGATATACATTAGCCTTGTCATATATAGACTATGGAGTGTATGTGTGTATGTATACATGTGTATGTACATGTGCTGGCGTGTGGGTGGCGCGAGTGCAATTATAGCAGTAAAGTGAGAAAAAGAGAGCGAGTGGCATAATGGGGTCCACGCCAAAGCAATATATCGGTTGAATTACTTCTGTCTACCTTGTTTCATGTTGTGCCTCACAAATGTGTTTTCTGTCAACCTGCATTTGCATACACGCCTGTCCTGCATGTTAAACTTGGTGACTTTTTTTTATTTTTGTCTATTGGATATGATGCCTAGATCTGTGTTAGAAAACCATAGTTAAAGCTGTCTATCTCTTTTTGTGGTTCTGGCTAGCATGTTAGTTGACTTTTTGACGACCAGCTTTTGAATACAGCAATATTGTTTAAAAAAAAAGAAAAGAAAAGATAATTCAGGTAGTCCCTATCACCTTGTGATCCTATTGTATTCATACAAAGGTGCAAATAATCCTGTGTAGTTTCTGAAATACAGGAACACACACACATGCACACGCACACGTGCACACACACACACATGCACACACACACACACACACACACACACACACACACACACACACACACACACACACACACACACACACACACACACACACACACACACACACACACACACACACACACGCAGATTTTGGATAATGCAGTCCTCAAAACATCTGGCCAATAAGAGGTTTCAAACAGCATGAAGTGGTGGTTAGGCTATGGACAGGTCACAGAGTGCTCCTTTAACTAGAGTTATGCTTAAATATTGATGCATTTGCGAGCATGTGTGATGCGTCTGCACTAATGTGTGAATAGGTGTTTGCCTAAATACCAGAACATATTGCTCGTATGTGCCTCCAAAGGGGCAGTGTTGCATTCATGAAACCAAATTACAAATTACACAGGAATAGCCGAAGAACATACAGCTTGATAATCCTCAATATGTGTCCATTTTTTGGTTGTTGTTTTATCTTTCAGACTGTGTTGTGTCTTTTCCTAAGCATGTCAGCTCTTCTGTCTCCATTTCTGTTTAGTTTGTGTTGATGTCAGAATGTCTTCCTTGCTTGACCAATCAGGATTGGTAATGCAAATTGACACAGTAAACACACTATTTTGGAAGTGCACTCGCCTGCAACACTGCGAGCCTTTGTGAGCCACAGTCACCAGAAAACCCCTTTTCTACACCGCTGTGCAGAAACATTAACTTCATACAAGGTGTGTCCCGGCCTTTAGTCATCCCCTCACAGGGGTCATCATCAGAGAGGAGGATGCACCATTGCCCTTGACACAGTAGGGTGCAGACTGACAAAAAACAACACTCATCTCTCACGGTGTCATTATTGTGCCATTTACCCAGCATGATGATGCTGACAGTGATTTTTTTTTGGAGCTCCTGCATCAATTCCTCGAAGTAATAAGGTCTTCAGGAGTCACTCACCGTGGCATAATCTCCACCTGATCAATGCCTCTAATGTAGGCCTGCCATCGATCACAGCTCTCCGTTTATCACCTAACGGGCTCGCTGCCAGGCTTCACATCCACACCCTTGCATGCTGACACATAAATACTCACCCTGTAGGGAGAAATAACAAGTCAGTTCACAGGGAAAGAGGGACAACGGTCCTATAGTGCTGTGCTGAAACGCTCACTTCCTACTCCACCCCCCCATCCCTCTCCTTTCTCCCATTTGCTCCCCAAAACTTTCTGTTACACTCTGTCATTCTCTTTCTTTGTCTCTCTTTCTCTTCCTCGTATAGATTACACAATGCAGATTTACAACCCTCCATATTCCTACACATCAGGGCCTCCTGTGTTGCTAAGGCTGAATGATAAGGTTGAATGAGGGCTCTTTGGGGAATGACTTCTCTGGATTTGCTGCCCTATCTATTACCTCTTGCCAATCTGTTTTAGCTGTAGATAGCACCTCTCCCCCGCCATTACCCACACTGTAGACAAAACCAGAAAATACTCCTGACAGAGTTTGCCATTGCTCCCTGCTGCAAACTCTAAATTAGACAAGCCTAAATTAGCACATTTTCTCCCTCGCCCTCCCTCTGGTTAGTTATCTTTTCCTTTTTCCTTTGGATTTATAGGGCACAATTAATGTTAGTATAGTATGATGAAGCCCACGCTGCTGTGCCTCACTCCAACCCATATGTACACAAGGCAGTGCTGTTAACTTTGTAATTCCCACAGATGCTACGCGGTTGTAAGCCTGTGTGTATCACAGGCACAGCTGGGCTGAGTCTTCCCCTGTATCTATGAGGCAGAGCTAGTTAGGCAATATTGCCTGTGTAGTTACAGATCCCCTGCTGAACTGAACCTTTTTATGGGTGTTTAATATAGGCCCTGGAGGTATGCAATCAGATTTGTGTCGATATAATCAAACAAAACTTCTTAAAAAGCAAACAAAAACAAGAATTTGAAAAAGAATAAAAATCACTGAAGCAAAAAAAAAAGTCATATCAAAAGTAAAACTTATAACTTGTGTAATCTTGTAAACTTGGTCTTTTACTTTTTTGATAATATGCCCTTTTGTTTACATTTCCCTCTTTCTCACCGATCAGACTTTTGCCCTCGCTGTCAGCTTTGTGGTAACGCTGCCTGAGTGATTACCCCACTCTCTCGTTTGCGCTGCCTGACTTTTTGGTTGCAGTTCTGACACAAACCTACTCGCGTGAGAGGTTTGCACTTCTTTTCTTTTATTTCCATTTCACAACAGGTTTCTAAAAAGTGCTGTGTAAATAAACATTATTATTCTGATGATGATGAAGATCTGTCTGAAAGCCTTCAGAAATCAGAATCAGAATAAGAAATATTTTATTCATCCCGAGGGGAAATTGGATAATTCAATGTCAGACCCCCAACCTGATATATTGCATTTAAGAAATAGTCTATGGGTAAATAGTTTCATGTTATTACAATGGCATAGAGGCAGCAAATGCATGTCGTGGCAGATAGAGAAAAATACTAATCTGATGAGGAAAATTAACTGAGTGAATTAGGCGTGTCAGGCTCTGATTTGTTTGCCTTCTTTAATTTTGTGCTCAAAATACACAGTGAAAGTTGAAACTTATTCTTAAAACTTGTTATGTGGAAAAATGTAAATGTCTGAAGGCTAGCGTTTGTAATTCTCAGCCTGAACCCTGTCTGGCTCGACCCGATCATGTCGGTTCAGGCTCACATTATTTAATTATTCCAGCGGGTTTGAGAGGGTCGGTCTCTGCACTGCCGTGGATAAATGAACTTGAACCTGAAGTTGAACTTGAATGTGCAAGCGGGCGGGGGCTCTTCCGCAGTTGTGGGTTTGATGTGTCAGAAGTTAAAGATAAGGTAAAAAAAAATTAAACTAAACCCAGAGGAGGCTTTGGTGACCGCCAAGTTAACTGATGTCCAGGAGGTCCTTCAATGTTGCCTGGGACACACGTGCATTTACACTCCAAATGAGATGTGGACAAATGCGTACCAGCCACCACCAAATGTGGCCTGAGCGATCGGATCTCAACATACATTAAGGATGCATTGGGTGCATTAACATCTGTACTTAGAGCTGTCCACCTGTGATTGGATTACCCAAAGTGTGTTAATACCAGGCCGTAAACAGCCTCTTAGGGTACTCTGTGTGTGTGTGTGTGTGTGTGTGTGTGTGTGTGTGTGTGTGTGTGTGTGTGTGTGTGTGTGTGTGTGTGCGCGCGCGCGCGCGCGTACGTACGTGAATGTATACGTGCTTCTCCTGGATCGCCACCCTGCCGTGGTGGAGAAGATTGCATGTACTAATGATCCCAAGACCAAGAGCTATGCTGTCTGGAGCTTGGCTGCTGGTAGGGTCACCCAAGGCAGATAGGTCAAGGGGGAGGTTCCAGACGAAGCATTATCCAACAAAAACCTCAACAGCAGAACTGGTGGAAGATGTCTTCAGGTCACAATGGCAGTGAAGGTGGATGAAGTCTGCAACAGTGGGTGGTCCCCAATTGTCTTGGTTCTCCATACCATTGGACCCTGGCCACCCCCTGCCAAGGACCGTGTGGTGGCTGCAGGCACATCAATCACCTTATATAAATAGCTCTCACGCGTAGGCGTCCTGCCATTATGCGGCTCCAGGATTAGCCACTGCCCACCTGAAGACCCATGAGGAGGACAGTCATACTCGAACCCAACCTATAAACAGCGCAGTTGCATAACGACCGAAACCCAACGATTGGTTTCATTTGTAAATCGTCCGACCAAAACCAACCAATCGCTGGTTAAGGTTGGGAGATACCTGCAGTCAGTTGAGACTGACGAAGTCACTTGGATGAGTGATGAAACATTTCTCCCGCCAAACGTTGTATCCAGATGAACTGATTCACCTTTCTGTGATTTCCTTTGCTGGATTATTGAGCGTGCATTAAGCTATTTTAATATAGAAAATTGCCTAATGGTGAAATAAACCAACAGTTCGATATAAGATAATACTACAACCGGTTAATTTCTCGCTCGGTGCGGGATTCGATGCGGAGTGTACTGCAACACAAGGTGACATCACTAACCACTCGGCTAAAGGGTCAGACCCGTTAGCTAGGGACTAGTGTGTCTTATTAGTAGTTTACAATACTGAAATAATTAATTGGTAACAATACACCATTGTTTATGACAGCAATAGAGCGGATACAATTGACGTGGTCTATCATCCCCCTCCTCCCCCTCCCTCTGATCTGCCCACGAGCGCAGCATTACGGTGGTAGTGAAAACGTAGCATAGCTAGCTAGCTTTCTGTTTTGCTTTATGTCAAGAACAACTGACGATGGCAGAGGCAATATTTTCTAATATTAACCTCTTACAGCCGTCTTAGACAAATGAATTTAGATTTATTTCGCGAAGGGACCGAGCTTTGTGCACTCTGCTGTGAAAATGTTGTCTAACTTCAAGTGTAAAACGTCATTTTGAAGCGAGGCATGAGAAAAACTTCAAAGATAAGGCTGAGTCAATCCAGAGGGCAGCGGCCCAGTACGGGAAGCAAAGCAGCGTGTTTACAACCCAATGTGCCGCCCGAAACCAAGCCACAGAGGGAAGCTATGAAGTCACGCAGTGCATTGCTTAATACGGGTAACCATTCTCTGATGGAGAGTGTATAGGAGGGTTTCCGTGCAACGTCATCACAGAGATGCGCTAGATAGCCTAACTATTGCTAGGTAACATTTTGCAAATTATATTGATATACAAATGAAAGACAAACAGACAGATCCATCTCTGATATTTTATTATTGAGTGAACAAGAACTTACAAACAATGCAAACTCTATTTTGATTACAGCTGTTCATTTTAATCATTTGAGAGCTACCAAAGCGGTTTTGCCCCCTGGCTGCACACGCACCCAGTAATGTTTGTAAACAGGAGACCCATCTATAAAGGAGGCTTTCCTTAGCGGTTCGGAGGTCATATTTGATGGGTTACCAAACAAACACACAATCATCAACAGGAACAAAGAAATGCCCGTTTCTGCAAGAACTGAAGAGAGGGGCATTACAGACATGGCTGAAAACGCAAGGCACCTGCAAACTACTGCATTGAAAGATGCATCAGTATTCAGCATAGCTCTTGACGAGGGTGTGGATGTAAACAACATTCTACATCTGACAGTGGTTACCAGATATTGTGACAAACAAGGGTCACACTGAATTGGTAAGTCTGAATTAATTTTCTTTTTTGCCCTAGTAATTTTCCTACATTTGCACAAATAAAGTGTGTGTGTGTGTGTGTGTGTGTGTGTGTATGTATGTATGCAGATCTTTTGGCATGCGGAATCTAGATGGGGAGACGAGCAGCAGCAGTAAATAAATCTACTACTGCTACTTTCGGCTGCTCCCGTTAGGGGGTCACCACAGCGGATCTTCCGTTTCCATTTCTTCCTGTCCTGCATCTTCCTCTGTCACACCAGCCACCTGCATGTCCTCTCTCACCACATCCATAAACCTCCTCTTTGGCCTTCCTCTTTTCCTCTTCCCTGGCAGCTCCATATTCACTATCCTTCTCCAAATATACCCAGTGTCTCTCCTCCACACATGTCAAAGCCATCTCAATCTTGCCTCTCTTGCTTTGTGTCCAAACTGTCCAACCTGAGCTGTTCCTCTAATGTACTTGTTCCTAATCCTGTCCTTCTTCATCACTCCCAATGAAAATCTTAGCATCTTCAACTCTGCCACCTCCAGCTCCACCTCCTGTCTTTTCATCAGTGCCACTGTCTCCAAACCATATAACATAGCTGATCTCAAAACCATCCTGTAAACCTTCCTTTTAACTCTTGCTGGTACCCTTCTGTCGCAAATCACTCCTGACATGCTTCTCCACCCACTGCACCCTGCCTGCACTCTCTTCTTCACCTCTCTTCTGCACTCCCCGTTACTCTGGTAACGGGGAGTGCAGATCATCTAAAAAGTAATAAGTTCAAATAATTGTTTCACGTCACTGCTGCAGCCATTAAATCCAGGAAATGATGACAAATGATATTGAGATAACCAATATTCTAGATGATATCTAGTCTCTTTTTGAAAAGAGAAAAATAGACCATAAAATCTACTACTACTTTCTTTTTTTGCCCTAGTAATTTTCATACATTTGCACAAATAAAATGCAAGTGTGTGTGTGTGTGTGTGTGTGTGTGTGCGTGCAGATCTTTTGGCATGCGGAATCTAGATGGGGAGACAAGCAGCAGCAGTAAATAAATCTACTGCTACTACTACTTTCGGCTGCTCCTGTTAGAGGTTACCACAGCAGATCATCCGTTTCCATTTCTTCCTGTCCTCTGCATCTTCCTCTGTCACACCTGCATGTCCTCCCTTATCACATCCATAAATCTCCTCTTGGGCCGTCCTCTTTTCCTCTTCTCTGGCAGCTCCATATTCAGCATCCTTCTGCCAGTATACCCAGCATCTCTCCTCCACACGTCCAAGCCATCTCAATCTTGCCTCTCTTGCTTTGTCTCTGAACTGTTTAACCTGAGCTGTCCCTCTAATATACTCATTCCTAATCCTGTCCTTCTTTGTCACTCCCAATGAAAATCTTAGCATCTTTAACTCTGCCACCTCCAGCTCCACCTCCTGTTTTGTTGTCAGTGCCACTGTTTCCAAACCATATAATATAGCTCATTGTGAAAATGAACTGGCACTCGGGTGTGTGAATTTTTATTAAACTTTGTAAAGTGGCATGGGGCATGCAAAAGGTTGCCGACCCCTGCACTAAAGGAAAGGGAAAAACCCCAAAAGCATGATATGGCCTCTTTAAGATAACTGTCCACTTTGACCACGTTTGGGGAATGGATGCCAAACCACACACTTTGTTATACACCTGTTAGCGAATACTCAAACACCAGGACATTTCTCACTACACATTGTGTGAATTACTGTGAATTTAAGGAAAATTTGGCAACAACACTTAAATGCGGTGCAGGCTTTTACAGGATCTAAAAATTTCTTATTTGCATTACTTAAAATGTTTTCATGATGTGGTGTTTGCTAGTGTAAGGCTTAAGAAAATAATTCAGGACTTTGAGTAGTTTTGTTGTGCAATGTTAAAACTTAGGCGTACGTTTACATATGTTCATGTCTTCTTAATTTTAATGTAGAATATTTTTCCAAACTGTTAAAATTGAGAAAACTGAATGTTTTTGCCTACACTGTATGAAAGGCAAAAAATAAATCAAAATACAAATAAACTGCAATTGTTTTTAATGTTTATGCTCCCCTTGTATAAGATTAAGACTGAAACCTGACCAAGCTGCACCTGGTTGTCAGCTAGCAGTGAAATACACAATAAATAGAAAGGACCTCCGTAATTCTTACTCAAAATGCATCTACGTTTAGTTTTGTAGACTTTTTTTCAGTAGTACTTATACTGAAATACTAGCTAAGTAACAATACCTATAATTTCCTGTACTTTTCAGTATTTTATGTAAATTTGCAATCATACTCATATTCAGGGGTGCACATATCTTTTTTGGTTTGGTTCTCAAGGGAGCACCTAGAGATGTTGTGTGGTACTCAGTCTTTATGCAGCATGGTTATCCTACAAGCTGTCGTCATCACTACCCTCCTGACTACTCTCCTCACTGTTTTGCTCTCCTTCAAACATGGCAGATAAAGATGTATGCTTACTTCTTTCTCCCTGGTTCAGTCTGCGATTAGCCGTTTGCATCCATAAATCAACAGCTGGCTTCGGGTCAAAATTCTGTGTTGTCATCTTAGACAAGTGGATGTGCATCAGGGATGAGAGGTGAAAGTTTGACAGGTGGGATGTGTACTTGCTTTTTATTGAGATGTGAAAACCCCCTCTCTCATGCAGCACTGCTCAAGGGCAGTGTAAGGGACAACAAAAGGACTTTATGAATGTTGGAGTAACTGTCTGGATTACTTATCTTGACGGTGTTGACCAAGTCATACACAGAGGAGGCTGCCAAACATTTTCCTGCTTGCTTTAAACGCATCCATTCTCCTACAGTGGAGTCTCTGTCAACAGACAAGCTGGCCTCATATTTCTGGAGGACGTTAGTAAGTGTTGTGTTGCCAAGACTGTGGAGGTCTTGCATTTCTTAAGGCCAAGTTGAAGGATCAAAAATTAAAAATTGATCACATGACTTAAGGGACTCATATCTGCTTTCAAGGTCATGAATTAGACCTCTCAATACATTAGCCTTGTCCCTGTCGGCATCAGCATTTGAAACAGTCTCTTTCCTGTACTTGCCTTCACTGTGAAGCAGTAGTGTCAGCTGTCCAGCAGCTACCATGGGCTCATCTTTGCATTCACCAATAGTCAATTTATCTTGCTGGAACCTGAGGGAAGTGAACTGTAAAATGTTTCCAGTGTCAAGCATGTTGGCTATGAAACACCGAAAATGCTCTGTGCAGATGTTTTAGGTCACTGCCATCACTTGTAGCCACTTGAATTTGAATGGCACGTAATAGCGTCCATATTTTCAACAGAGTCTCTTGCCTCCATGCAGACCAACTGATGTTGTAAAACTTTCCTAGTTTCACAAGGCAATGCCATTCTCATCACATATTCATTAGTAGTTCTGTTCTTTTTGCACTCTCTCTCTGTAAATAAAAGCTCAGCAAATTGACAATGAAGCAATTAAATGTCTCACAGTATGGTACCATGCGATTAGCTGACTTTGTGCAGTTCTCAAGGGTGTGGGCAGTACACAGAATATGCACAAGGGAGTCCCCGATTCGCCACCATCTGATGCAATTTGGGAACGACCCCATTGTAAATGCCAGCGTTGACTGCTGCGCCATCTGTATACACCGAGACCAATTTCGTCTTCCACTGATCCCCTAAACCACAAGTATGGAAGAGCTGCTCCAGTCTGTTCACTATGTCCTGTGCTGCTCGGTTCACACCCAAATTAATTAATCCAAGGAAATCTGAGGTAAACTCTCCGTAGCTAGACACAAACACAATGTACACAATTTCCTGCTTCATTTGTGTTATGTCTGCTGATCCATCAAAGAGCACGCCCAAAAATTCAACTGCCTTCTAATTTTCACTCAGTTATAAACTGATTATCTGTGCGATGGTCTGCATGATGCGGGTCCCCCCTTCTCCTGAATGATATGCACTCCCAACATTAGCTCCAAGCCTCTTGAAAAGCGCAATATCCCCCTCATATGAATGCATCGGGCATGCATGTTTTGCTTTGTGAAAGGCCAACAGAAAAATATTATACAGTGTTTGACGCTGTTCTTCATTCAGTTTGTCCTGCCATGTGTCAAGAGGGCGAGTGGATCTCTGAACATGGCTGCACCTGTTATCAGTAGTTTGCATTATGTTCATGTGCTCTTTACTCTTCTTGTGCTTTTCAAAAGCTGGATGACTGAAATTTTTTGTCCCTATATAAAAGGCACTGTTTTTATCCACGAGACTGGAATTTTCGCGGCATATTTTGCACCCAATCTCTGTGCGGTTGTCATCTGTTTGGAGCCAGGCTACTTCCTGCAGCCACTTTTCCACAAATACACGTTTTCTATGTGCAGGTTCAGTCTGGCATTTCTTTGGAGGCAGTGCAACACCAAAGTAATTAATGTAGCTTGCTTCTTGGACATTTTGATGAATGGACAAAAATCCTAAAACCAGAGAAAAATGTTTAACATCAAGCTAGTTGTAACGTAAGCTAACTATTTGCTGGAGCCCAAAGTTGAACAGTTAACCTTGCTAACTTGGGAAAAAAAACATCCACTTAATCAAGAATGAAGGCTAAAAGTTGCACGATTAACAACTGCTTATTAAAATTGACACATTTGTTATAATGACTTTCTTACCATGGAGAAAATCCTGTTGTTTCAGTGTGTCACAAAAAACGTTGGTACGCAAAAGCGCCTCTTTTCATATTATCTGCTGTGCATAATTTATTTTGACCACGCATGCACCTGTGCACCAGTTATGTTCGCTTCTGCTCATACTATAGACCAAGATGTTCAATGAATGCGGCCTGTAGATGAGGGATGTGGGATGATGTTACAGCTGCATAACTTCCCCATTATGCAAACAACTGAATAGAAAATGCAAAACATACAATCAGTATTGCAACACAAAAGTTTTAAGATATAGTTTTATGTGATGTTATTTTGTAAATTCATAGGAATGGAAAACTCTTGACTGTTCCTCATGGCAGATGAGTGACAATGGCTGATATGATTTAATTGTGGCCAAAGACAAAAACAGCCTATTTCTTGCCACCAAGGGGACAAAATGGCAACATTTGGGACTGTTATGGATTTCAGTTTCAAGGACATAGTCTTCGCACAAGATCAAGTGTCTTTAATATAGAGCTACTGATCACACAAGGTCGATGCCATGGGATTTATTAATCCCTGAAGGACAGCAACGTTCTGGCCTGACAGGGGTCAAGGGATCTCTGACACCACCACTCCATCCTCTGGGTCAGCATCAGTGCATTGATCCCGGAAAAGGTGCTCCATTGGCTGAAAGACAGTAAGGTTAATTTAGACAAATACCAACTGTTGATAATGAGCAGCCCCAACTTGGGGCCTGTTTGCTCTCAGGGGAGCGGAAACCCCTTGCTAATGAAATAATGTGTGCTAAATATTTGAACGTGTCACAATTTTTGTGAAGAAGAAAAGCTGTAAAACTAAATGGTTTCCACTGTTTGGCTACCCTTGCTGGCTTATTGGGCTTTGGTTTTACCCCCATCAAAAAAATTCAGGGAAAGACCTGCAAAAATGTTTTACAGTAAATAAACAGTACTGTGCAATATGTTCCAATAATGAAAATCAGTTATAAAAAATAAGATGGAATTTTTCTCAGAACTATTACATTAATACAATGTTATACACTGGAGTCATTGGTGTTACATAAATAGTGCTTATCAAATATGATTTCAAATGTTAGACCTGGCCATTATTAGATCTATGTTCTGGTGCTGACCTGAATTCTGTCCCTGACCCTTATCTGTGCTGGCCTTGCCCAATGACGGGTTCAAAATGGAAAGTATGTTGTATACAACTGCTGTGGCAGCCTCAGCAGCAGGGGTAGAACCTTGCTGGAGAGTGAAGATGAACCAGTTTAGCAATGCTAACATTGCATATTATGTGCCAGACTCTATAGATAGTAGACATTATATTCAGAGCTTCTGAATTGTACAAATTCACCTATACCCTTAAAAAAGCATCGTGTAGCATCAGCTCAATAGCAACCACAATAATTTGTCACTGAATATTATTACTATAATATGTTCCTGAATGTTGTTTGTCAGTGTTTTAATGCACTCCCATTGAACTACAGGTGATGTTGGTGAGGCAAGTCTAGGGATAGGTGTCAAGAAACTGTTATTTATTGGCACTAGTACCTGACTGATATTGACACTGATAAACTAATTTAAATTACACTGAAATTTGGTAGCTTGGACATACATTTATTTTGCTTGCTTTTGTTCAGTTCTTAACTCAGATTAGAGGTGTAAACTCATAGCGGTAGTGACATTGTGATGTATTAGCTGGATCATAATCTGTTATAACAGACCATATACTGGCCTACGTGTGAACACATCGTAGGTCTGTTTGGGTCCCGCTCAGGTCCCACAATGTTACAATGTTCTACAGAGAGAAGAAGATAACAATAAACATACCAATGGGACAGCTGCATTGGGTAGCGCCTCATTCAGCCTCCACTCATTCCCATGGCAAATTAGCATGTTTTTTAACAGAGGGCCGTGATAGAAATAAGTCTTCAGACTTTATTGTGTTTCATTCTCAGTGATTTTTTAATGTGTAATGACTGCTTTGCAGTGTTATATGTGTTTTTTTAATCATCAAATAAATTCATTCATTCATCGCATACACTTACATATCTAACCAGAAATAACAGGCTGGTACGGCCAAGCACACGTGTCCATTTGCATGTGTGCCTGTTCATGCATTAATGAATGCACGCACACACACACACACACACACACACACACACACACACACACACACACACACACACACACACACACACACACACACACACACACACACACACACACACACACACACACACACACACACACACCCATAAACGGGGGCGGCATGGCTCAGGAGGTTGAGTGGGTCATCTAGTAATCGGAAGGTTCCTGGTTCGATCCGCAGCTCCTCCAGAGAATGTGTCAAAGTGCTCTTGAGCAAGACACTGAACGCCTAACTGCTCCTGTTGAGCGGGTTGGCGCCTTGCATGGCAGCCTCTGCCATGAGTGTATGAATGTGTGTGTGCATGGGTGAATGTGAGACAAACATTGTAAAGTGCTTTGAGTGGTGGGCAGACTATAAAAGTGTTATATATATGCAATCCATTTACCATTTACAGACACACACACACACACACACACACACACACACACACACACACACACAAACACACACACACACACACACACACACATACACACACACACACACACACGCACGCACTCACAAAGAGTACACTAACAGTTAGGCTACTTAGCTAGCAGTCGTTATGGATAGCAAGTTAGCTAACGTTAATTAGGTAAAAGCTAACTTACACAGGTTAGCAAAGCTTAGCTTTACTTCTAACTTAATACAACAAAACAACAGAATGTCTCATACAGCACAGCCAACATACTATATGATCAATGGTGTCAAAAGCAGCAGTTAGTCAGGAAGGACCAGGATGGAATGTTTGCCATGGTCAGCTCGCATGAGGATGTCGGTGGTGTTTCTGTACGATGTTTGTAACAAAAGCTGGATTGGAATTTATTTGAAATATTGTGTACTTCCGGCCCTGTGATGGCATGGGGGCCTGTCTAGGGTGTCTCCCCACCTGCCGCCCAGTGACTGCTGGTATAGGCACCAGCATCCCGGCAACCCTGAGAGCAGGATAAGCAGTTTGGATAATGAATGAATGAATGAACTTACACTTTATTAATCTTGAAAATGATGCCTAGTACTGCTGTGTCCATTCATCCATTATCCAAACCACTTATCCTGCTCTCAGGCATGCTGGAGCCTATCCCAGCAGTCATTGGGCAGCAGGAGGGGGAGACACCCTAGACAGGCCACCAGGCCATCACAGGGCCAACACACACACATTCACACCTAGGGACAATGTAGTACAGCCGAGTCACCTGACCTACATGTATTTGGACTGTGGCAGGGAACCGGAGCACCCAGAGGAGACCCACGGGGAAAACATGCAAACGCCACACAGAGGACGACCTGGGATGACCCCCCCCAGGTTGGACTACCCCGGGGCTCAAACCCAGGACCTTCTTGCTGTGAGGCGACTATGCTAACCACCGCCAAAACCTAAACTTGTGCTTGACGGGCTGAACAATGTCCAAGACACTGAGCTGTCAATCAAAAACTAATTAGCCAATGGGGACGCACCCGTGAAAAAGTCAACAGTAAGGGCAAAAGTCTGATCAGTGAGAAATCAGAATCAGAATCAGAAAGAAGCAGAGGGACCTGTAAAAAAAGGACATATCAAAATTAAAAGACCAAGTTTACACAATAACACAAGTAATTTGTTGCTAGTTATAAGTTTTACTTTTAGATGGTTTTTTTTTTGCTTCAGTGAGTTTTTTCTCTCTCAAATTCTAATTTTTGTTTGCTATTTAAGAAGTTTGTTTGCTTATATTGACACAAATCTGATTCCATATGGATGCATTATAAGATATTTGCCGCATGGCTTCGGTTGGCTTTTGTTTTATAAAAAGAAAATTATCAGGCAGGGCAAGTTGGATAGAAAATTAGAAAAATGCTTATTTTCTCTCTTGCCTGTTAATCTGCTCCTTTCTCATATCAGTGTGAGAGCAAAGGCGTGCTGTGTAGTGTTGGCAATTGATATGAACAACCTCAGTTTCCTACTGCTTTAAAGAGTGATGCATATCAAAATTAGCTGAACATTTGCTTTGTAACAATCAGGCCAGTCTGTGGAATTGTAGCCATGTGCACATTATCGATTTCTTTGCTGTCCATCAATTAGCTCAATTTCCATTAGACAGCATGTGGCTACCTTGTCCATGTTTTAAATTCAAACTTTGTAAATTATATGATAGACTGTTTTGTGGCTAATACTTCAGTCCTCCAGCAAATGCCTCAGAATTGCTCACTGGGGAAATAGTCTTGCGGCAAACAGACTGTACATCCATCATGCAGTACATAACGGATATGGATAAGAACAAAGTTAAAGTGATGACATGTCACTGTCCATTCAGTTTTATTGTATTTTACCAATGTATCAATAGGAAAATGAATGGTTACATAAATGATATTGCTTTTTAGAGGCACTCTGGTGATCTCTGGAGACAGGAATCTATTAAAGGAGAGGCAATATACTGGAGTTGAGCAGACCAATAGAGCTTGTAAATTATTTTAATGTGAGTTTTAATGTGAGTTCAGGAGTGCAAGCCGCCAAACACTGTTTAACATTAGGATACACATGTATGGTTAATTTGTAAAAGAATGGGAGCATAAAGCCATGGTTGTAACCGAAGATGTTACCATCAAGCATGGTACAGATTGTGGGAGTGTGCAGAATATTGATTTCTGCTTTTGTGGTTAATACGGTGACCACCAGAGATTTTCTGTTTTGAAATCTCTTTGTGGGAGTGAGAAACGGGCATAAAGGGAGCAAACAAGAACAAGAAATAATGAAGAGTTGTGAGTAATTGACTTATTAGCGTTCAGGTCCATTACGTTCCTGAGCTTAGAGAATCATTATGAAGTGTTTGCCTGTTACTAATTTCTCTGGATTCATTCAGCCTTGCTTGTTAAATCATCATGGAGAAGCACTTTCAGTGTCTAAAAGCCTGCATGTTGACACCAAACTAATGACACATGGAGTGTGCGTGCCTTGTGATGTTAATGATGATACGAATGGACTCAGTACACAGCCCTACTCAAGCATGACATAGTTATTATACATCATATTATCATGACCACGGGCCCTGGACACAAACTCACCACAGGCCCCTACCTACACACGCAAATAGTGCACACACATTGTGTGTGCTGTTCCCAAGCACACAGTTTGGTCGCACAATAGCACAGGGCAACCCACAACCACACAACATGTATTACTTTGAAATTATATTAGTTATTTTTGACATGTTAAATTACTGCCATTTTAGGTCTGTACAGCACAGTATATACATCTTTATGAGTCAAACACACACCTTAATTTAAATAAAACCGCAGTGAAAAATATCCTACATAATAAGGCTTTTATCTGGCCTTCTTTGAAAAAAAGTCATCGATCAAGTCAAGTCAATTTTATTTGTATAGCCCATTATCACAAATTACAAATTGGCCTCAGGGGGCTTTACAGCAACACAACATCCTGTCCTTAGACCCTCGCATCGGATAAGGAACAACTCCCCCCAAAAAAACCCTTTAACAGGGAGAAAAAATAAGAAGAAACCTCAGGGAGAGCACCAGAGGAGGGATCTCTCTTCCAAGATGGACAATGTGTAGTGGATGTTGTGTGAACACAATTTACAGAATACAACATTGAAAGAGGAAAACAGAATTATAATGGAATTATAAGATATATGAAGAATATGATGAGGAGGATGCCAAGCAGTGTCAAGATGCCACCAGAACAACCCAAGACTTGAGCTATGCGACCACCATCACCATGTAGACCTAACAGGAGGACAGACTACACGTGCACACAGGGGAGACCACATCATTTACATACATGGGAAAAGAGAAAAGAAAAAACAGTCACACATCAGAGAGAGAGAGAAGGATATAACATTGAAACAGGATAACAAAATTATATGGCATGTTCAGTCTGTCAAGTCTAATGAATGATCTGAAGTGAATCAACTCATTGGCAAGACTTGTTATGGTGCTAACAGTAACACCATCACCTTCTACCTGTTTTTTGGTGAAAAATGTTGAAATAAAAGGGTATTTGCGGTACCAAAATGGCATCTTTAGCATCCTTTTCTTTTTTTGAGTTCACACTTTTGCCACAACCCCCTAAGCGCGCTTTTCTCCATGTTGACCACGGAATTGACATTTGACCTATAGCCAACGTCATTATGACATTATGTGATTTAATTGGCTAATTTGCAAAACATTCAAACAATTTCATAATCATACTACGTTTTCAAAATCACATTTACTCGAATATAACAAACATACTTTACACATTAAAAAAAAAAGTCTTAAGGCCAAGGGTCCCCGTTGGCTCCAGGACCCGGGGCACATGTCCACTTTGTCCATGTGGTAATCCATATATGCATGTGTAGTCATGTATGAAAATAGCCCGACTGCACGAAACAAGCTCGAGTGCATGTATGACTGCATAATAACAATAGTGATTGTAGGAGTATTCCTTGTGATAGTGGCTTTCCTTTGTTTTTCTTTAGTTTTTCACTTATGGCCAAAGTAAGGCGAAAAGGCAATGACAACAACATGGGGCACAGAATAGAGCACAGGTGGTTAACGTTACACTATCCCATCATGCATCTGCCTCGATCAAAACAACGTCATATTGGCAGGAATCTAGAGACATTTTAGCCGCAGACTCATCAACACATTTTAGGAAAAAGGGGGGGTCTTTTTATCACGTCCCAAAAGATCATAAAAAGCAAACTGAATGTTTAATTGCCTAAACGTGTGCTGGAAGCTGTACCAAGTCCACCTAACTGGCTTGAGGCAGGTTTAAATCCTGCCTGCAGGGTAACAGAATCATTATCATCACACATAGGCGTTATCTCTGGTGTTTTTAAATAGGCGGCTGCGTAGCCTTTTGACACCATCGTTGTCCTTGTTTCTGGGAACCCCAGTCGAGCTCCGTTGAGGGTTTGGTTGTGTCACAACTATCCATCCGTAACCCAGAGTGACAATAAATGATTAAAATATTAATAATGTGTTCATATAATACTGTTTTTCTTTAATTGAACAAGTAGAGAGGTGATCAGCCACTCAGAATCGATGGTTTGGTCAAGTCCCGCCTCTAGCTGAACACGATTGACAGATCACTAAGCACCTGCGTGATCAGGTGTCTGCGCGCGAGAGGAAAGTCATGCTCGTGTAATGGCGACCGGAGTGAAGAATATTGACGAGTAGCATTAAAAAGTAGCCAGAAAGCTAATGCATCTACAAGCTAACTAGTCAACACAGAAAGTAACCAACGTAGAAGCATCTGGGACATTGCAAAGTCTCGTTTTCCACTTCCGTCTACCTCGGTAAGCTCGCTGCATGATGCTAGTTTTGCTAGTTGTGTGTGAGGTGCTACGTTGCCTGCATGGTTATTGAGTGTTGTGGAAATGTTTGTGGCCCTGCGCCGTAGTTGTTGATTGCTGAAAGTGGGTTAAAGCAGTAAGCTCTTGGTTAATAATGCTAACGCTACTGATAGAGTTAAAATTCACCACGTAGTTCAGCTGAGTACTATTGTAAGCCTATTTATTTTCCCTGTTGCAAAAAGTAGCTGAGTGAATTGCACAGTACTGTAAACTACTAATAAGCTAGTTGGACCCGAAAAGGTCCAACTAGCTCATCTTTAATGGTACTGTGGCGGACACTAGGGGCTATGCCTCTGAGATTAGCTAGTTGGACCTTTTCGTGTTGAAGATGGACTTAAAATCAACTCCCAGAACTACTGCCAGTTTTTAGAGGACACTTTCTTCAAGAAGTGGTACAGAAAATAGCCTGCATCTTTCAAGAAGACCATGATTTTTATGCAGGACAATGCTCCATCACATGCATCAAAGTACTCCACTGCATGGCTTGCCAGTAAAGGCCTTAAAGATGACAGGAAAATGACATGGCCCCCTTCCTCGCCTGACTCAAACCCTATTGAGAACTTGTGGGCTTTCCTTAAACGGGGAGATTTACCATAAAGGAAAACAGTACACTTCTCTGAACAGTGTCTGGGAGGCTGTGGTTGCTGCTGCACAAAAAGTTTATTGTCAACAGATAAAGAAATTGACAGACTCCATGGATGGAAGGCTTGTGACGGTTATTGAAAAGAAGGGTGGCTATATTGGTCAGATTTTTTTGTGTGGAAATGTTAGAAATGTTTATTTGTAAATTTTCAGTTGTTCATTATTTTCACTTTAACAGATGAAAATAAACAAGTGAGATGGGAAAATATTCATTTTTAATTTAGTTGCCTAATAATTCTGCGCACCAATATTTGCCAAATAATTGTGCCCACTGAGATATTCTCTTAAGAAAGACAAAACCTGACTTTTACTTTCTTAAATATTCAGGTTTGAGATTTATTAACATTTCGGATTGAGCGAGAGCGCTGTAGTTGTTCAAAAATAAAATTAATCGTCAAAAATACAACTTGCCTAATAATTGTGCACGGAGTGTATATACATATAACATCAATAGCAAACAAATTAAAATGTATGCATTTTGTTGTATAACAGTAGAGCTGGTTGAATCACAAACCTGCCATGTAACCTTTACGGTTGGAGCTTCCCTTGAACCAGTACCCAACATCCACAATCAGGTCCTCTGGATCAAATCCGGATATCTGTAATACATTCACTCAAAGATTTATTACAATACTATACAGCAAACTGTTTTACTTGGCATTGGGCTTAACAGATTGGTAATATAAATTGTACATGTTTGAACTTACTTCCAAAAACTTCTGCCCTGCATGTTTGGCAGTGTTGTGGATAATATGACAGGGGCATCCATGTATATAAATGCTGCCATTTTCCCTCAGCATTCTGGCTGCAATTGAATTTTTGGCAGCTGTATTTACAGGAGCATTATCAGTTGAGAGACCTACACAATTTATCCACGGGATGTTATTTTCCTGCAAGGTGTCATTTATTTTTTTATAAATCACTTCAGCATTGCCACAGCTCTGTCCACTGGTGGTGCACATATCAACGAATCTGTGCACAACTTTGTTGATGTTAAATATTCTCACTGTGAGGGGATTCATCTTCTCTAGACCTGTAACAATAAGGCACATAACTAAACCCACATGTTGTTCAAAAATTGTATGAGTGTGCATGTAGAAATGGATACAAACATACAAATAACTGGTAGTTGTTAAACTCATACCAGTATCATTTGAGCCATCTGTGACAAGTGTGAAGGGATTCTCTCTCATCTTCATCACCAGTTCCTTCTTGAAATGTGGTGCCACTGCTTCATTTATGATGCAAGTTGTTTTGGTGCTTGAACTCTTAAAGCTCTGAGCCGTGGGGGAGTCTCTAAAACATTCTTTGTACAAGGGGCTGAAATGGTCAGCAACGGCAAACGAACATTGTGCTGCACCATTGCAACTGCAACCTTCACCTCAGCTCTCCTGGTCTGCAATAGAAACAATTGATTAAATAATCATAAACATTAGATAAGTTTTCATGGTAATACAACCAACAATTTGAAGGACACTGTAAACATTGCCACCAGCCATTTGATTTTCCTGTGCTATGTACCTTGGCCTCTTGTACACTCATGCCTCCAACAGAAGTTGCTGGCGTGTAGAACTGTGTAACACTGCTGGCTGAGCTTAGAGCCTGTTCTTTGGCTTGATGTCCCTTGCCTTCCACATGCCTGCTAATGTCCTTCATGCCTTGATGGGCACAGGAGTTCTCTTGTCTGCAGACTGAGCACCAGTAGAAGGAGCTGGTGGTTCCCATTGTGATGAATGGCCATCGGGTTGACCATTCCTTCTTAAAGGAACACCTATAGGTGGCTGCTCTGCTTAATCCTCTCTTTTTCCCTGATTCAAGTGGCTTCTCCACTGTCTCATCTACTACGGTGTCCTCATCATTTTCTTCCACTGACACCCTAGCTGTCTCCTCCGCTGTCTCCTCCACTGCCTCCTCCACAGTGTCCTCCTCTAACCTGGCCACCTTTTTAAGGAGCTGATCCTTTACAGCGAAGCATGAAAGAATGCTCATTTGCTCTTCCCTGACATCTTTGAAGACAAATGCAATAATTATTAATTAAGGCCTGGATAAAATATAATGAAATAGCTGTCAAACAAAGCATAACTTTTATCTCATCTTAAGTTGGTAAAGTCCTCCTAGAAGTTGGTCTCAAATGCTTTGTGAATTACTCTTAAGAAAAAACTAAAAACTTTTAGTGTGATTTATAAGGACTCTTAGTGGTGGCCTAAGAGAAAAGCTTTATGAATAATGGGTCCTGAACTAAGACTGCTACGTGTTGCCTAGCAACATGTAGCAGTGTCTTGCCATTAACATCGCTGATAAAGCAGCTGGCTTGCTTGAGATCGGTAAACATATAATATATAACAGTTCAGCAACATGCAAACCTACCACAGAAAACCGGACATTTTCATGAATTTATAACCCGCCCCCCCCAGGACATGTTCGGGAAAAAGAGGCCGTTTGGTCACCCTAAGCTTGCTAGGCTAGTTCACACACTCTGGTTAAACCAACTGCCTGGACACAATATTCATAGAGAGTAAAAAGAGACAATATTCCCCAGCAACGGAAATCAAATGATGAGATAACTTACTGTACACATAGGATATGGTCTTCTTCCATGTCGTTATCGTTCTACTTCGGATTTGTGACTAAGTTAGTTGATAGCTGTCCTCTTCTGTCAAGTTGTTGTAGCGGGAATATCTAAATCTTACCCGGATACAGCAATGCTATTATTTGATTGGCTGTTCAGCAGCTATATTCTTTAATTTGATTGGCTGGTGCGTGGCAGGCCCTTCTCAATGCTATGGGGAATCCACTTGATTCCTACCTGTTCCACTGTTATAAAAAATTGCGGCGCAACTTGGTGGGCGTTACCCTGGTTCTCTGCGTGAGAAATACAAAGTGTGGCGTGTGAGCGAGTTAAAATGCGTGTGTCTCATGCCCAACGTGTGAGACTTGAGAGCCCTGCATCTATCCATCCATCATCCGACCCGCTTAATCCAGCTCTAAGGGTCACAGGGATGCTGGAGCCTATCCCAGCAGTCATTGGGCAGCAGGCAGGGAGTCACCCTGGACAGGCTGCCAGGCCATCACTCAGCCGATATACACCCACACACATTATAATACAATGATTCAGATATTGATATTGAGATCAAGTTATTAAACTAGAGTATACGCAAGGCCTGAACATGTTTTCATTGAGCATTATACTGTATGTGATGCTTAGTGTTAAAGCGTTTTTTTTAGTATAATTGTTGTACAATAAACAGACAAAACAAAACCTTAAAGTCCTGTTTGGGGGGGGGGGCAGGTCAGGTTTTATGGACAGAGCAAGAACCACTTTTGAAGATCCCTTCCTATCAACAGTGAGCGTACGAGTGTGATTCTACCTGGAATGAAGAATTGACTCATCGAATCCTTAATCTCTTGGTAGTGTGGTGCCAGTCGCCAGGGCTGCTACACTCATCCACAAATAGTGCAACCTATCACAAGAAACTGTGACAGGAATCGTTGCAAATATTTAAAAACCTCTGGACAGTGGCTTGACAAGACAACTATTGAAAGTGATCACAGAACACAGGCTTTAAAGAATACTGACAAAACTAAAGGCTCATTCATTTTAAAGAGGCCATTTTTTATTTACATTAATCTTTTATTCAAACACTTGTGAGTTATCTCCTGCAAATTTAAGTTACTAAACGTTACATTTTGCAATTTACCTTGTTGTCTGTGTACTTTTGTTAATGTTTATTACAGTCTATATGTCCCTTAGCTCCTTGCGAATCTAGAGTAGAGGTGTACTTATGCAGGAGTGGGTTACAAATCCATTAAACACGAGTCCAACACTTGGTGTAGATGGTGTTTATGGTGATCAAAACCCATCCATCCATTATCTTAACTGCTTATCCTGCTCTCAGGGTCATGGGAATGCTGGAGCCTATCCCAGCAGTCATTGGGCGGCAGGTGTGTGTGAATCATGAGCGAATTGTTTGAAATGAACGACTCTTTTTACTGAGTTGGGAGTGACGAGTTTTCTCCATTAACTTATTCTTTGAATCGCCCCTCCAGCTAGATACTGCGAACTGTGAAGACGATAAGGCGAGACAATTCGTCACTATTGTGCAACTCATATTAACTGTATTTGTGGAGATATATCAAGTTAATTATGGTATTAACCTAGCCCTGTGAGAAAAGCAATCAGTTTGGTGCTTGTTTCCACTCACTACTTGCTCTTTGAGCCTGGAACTGAAGGTCTTGGGCTGCACGAATCACTCTCCACACCCGGAGCCCGCTCCCTGCCCTGAGCTGAGCTCGGGCTGCACGAATCACTCACTCACCCACAAGTTCCATGCTACAATCAATAACCATCCATGAATTTTAATTTGTCACTTTTTAGTAGTTTACTTCTACTTGATTATGGTCGATGAATCATGAAATTCAATAGTGTTATTTCTGATTAGCAGGCTGTGTTCCTATGGATGCCGTTCTGAGATGGGACTGACTGCTGTTCATGTCTTAAGCAGAACGATGGACTTTTTTTTAATGGAAAATGATGAAATCATTTTAAATCGATAAAATTACTCATTTTTATTACCGATAATTTTAAGCGTTATTTTCTTAAGCAGAATGATGGACTTTTTTTTAATGGAAAATGATGAAATCATTTTAAATCGGTACAATTACTCATTTTTATTACCGATAATTTTAAGCGTTATTTTCTTTACCTCAGAGTTGGTTTAAGTTGTTTAATGCTGCAGTGTGTGTTGGTCAGCGGCTCTCGTTTGTTACTGCCAGAGTTCGCTGCTCTGCCAACTTTAGTCTCTGAGTGACAGCGTAGGAAGTATTCACAATATGCTTCACATTCGCCTTGCAAAGGTAATTATTTAGTCATTAAATCAAAAAAATGCGTACAATGCTTTATACGGTATTTGGCTATAGCTTTTCTTTGTTGCCATTTTATATTGTCTAAATTTGTAATAGGCCTAAATTTTAGAAAGGCCCTGTATTTTGTTCCATCTGTTGGAATTGATTTTTATTGCCTTATATAGGCTATAATGGTTTCTTATGCTTTGAAACATAGTGCATAGTGTTGAACACATTTAGCTTTTATTCCATATGAAGGCTAAAATATTTGCTAACTGCTCTTTAACCAAGCTCAGGCTATTATATTGGTTTCAGTTTCTTCATAATCCACATGTCCTAATAAGAGAATGGAATAGGTTGCATATGTTGCTTTCCAATAAATAGTTGTCGATTTATGATACTTTCTCAGTTCTTAATTATATTTTTGCAATGCTATTAACAATAGTTACTTTTATTGCTATAACTAGTAAATGAATAAATAATGCTACACAATAAATAGAATGCTTTAATTGGGAGCTCCCCATCCCCCCACCCACCCTGTGATTGGATATCGGTATCGACCAATTCTGATTCCGGTGATCGATGATTGGCTCCAAAAACCCTGATCGGAGCAGCCCTGATTTTTTTTTTTTTTTGGCATTTTCCGCCTTTATTGGACAGTGATAGTAGGGCAGAGAGACAGGAAAGGCAGGGGATGACATGCAGCAAAGGGCCCGGGCCGGATTCGAACTCGGGCCACTGCGGTAAGGACTCAGCCTTATATGTGGTACACGCTCTACCAGGTGAGCCACCGGGGTGCCCTCTGTGGATGCATTTTGACAAGAATAGTCCAACGCATGCAAAATGCCAGCTTTGCAGCGCACTTTTATCTTTTTGAGGGGGAAGCACATCAAACATGAGACGGCATTCATACAGCAAACACCCCACAGTGCTTTTATAACAGGTCAGACAAGACCTGATTACTACGGCTGCACAAACTACTTCAGCAACAACAGCAGCAACAGCAACCATATCTGCTGCGTCCAGCAGCACATCTGCAACAACCACACCAAGTACCAGCACACAACCAACCTCAGGACAGGACCAGTCAGCACAGAGAAAACAACAGAAGCAAACGCCCATGGGAGGATTTAGCTCAACGCCCATGATGCCACTACAGCACAGCCAGTTAGACCAGGTTCTGGTTAAAATGATTGCCACAGATTTCCAGCCATTTTCAGTTGTGGCTGACAGGGGATTTAGGGACTACATGAAAGCAGTTGACCCCTCCTATGTGCTTCCCAGTAGAAGCACAATATCCAGACAGATGATTCCAAATCTGTATGAGAAAGTGAGTGCTGACCTTCTCGGAAAAAAATCAAGACCGCACCCGCTGTGCACTTAACGATCGACTGCTGGACCTCCAGCACAACAACTGAATCTGTTTATACACTTAGGCTATTTTAGTCTTTGATTTAAATTTTGTTCTAGTCCATCTAGTAGTAATTTTATTATTTTGATTTTGCATTACATAGCCTATTTTGATTTTGCAATAGTGCATCTGTAGCCTAGTAGTAGTTAGTTAACTAAATCAAAACAATGTAAAATCAGGAAGATAGAAAATACAAGCACAATAAAGTAAAATAAAAAATAGAATAAAATAAAAAAAGCACAAAATACAAGACCGTATGGAGCACATAAGTCTCTGCCTGCCAGTGCATAGCCTCTCCATCAGCAAGCCCTATGTAGTGCCTCCTCGTGGCAACACACGGTAACTGGGTACACCTTGGACTCTGGCTGAACTACAAGGGATTCGGAGGAGGTCTGGCCCCTGGACGTGCGGTACGCAGGCCCAACGGTAGATATTCCCTGATGCCTATGAACCAGCCCCTAGCTATGGGTTAAATAGTGCCACTGCCTAGTGGATACCTCGGGAGAGGAATAGGCTACGGGAGTAAAGCCCTACAAAAATCAATGTCTGTTTTTCTTGCCCTTTTGTATCTGTTTAAATTGGAGAGTACTGCTGGTGTCGTGTGTGGCTGCCGCTTCTCCCTCTCGTAGCCCCCCCCTCCTTTCCCATCTACCCCTGTGTGTCTGTGTTATGTTTATCTGTTGTCTTGTTTCATCGTTGTTCATTGTGAAGCGACTTTGAGTTTTAGACAAGTGCTGTATAAGATTGATTTATTATTATTATTTATTATAAGGACAAGCAGTGGGCCTCTGTATGAGCCATTTCAGCGACAGCACCCCCTGACTATTTTTATCTCTCATGTATTTGAACAACAAAATCTCAAGATGTGGTAGCTTGACTGCGGCCTCACTTTCTCTTTTACTATGTGACCCCTTGGGGGCTCTAGGGTTTTTTTGTTGTTGTTGTTGTTTTGTTTTCCTTATTCATCTTTATCCTTTTTGACACTACATATTAGTCCAAACAAAAGCAGTTTATGATAAAACAATTTTATAGAATGAATTTCTTTAATGCAGCAAGCCCATTCTTCTGACAAGAAAAAAAATTAAATGTGTGTGTTTGCTTTGTGACAACGTTCCGTAGTTTTACTGGGGACCAGTGCACATCGTTAAAGGGGGATGCTGCACTTGCTGAACTCAGCTTTCGAGAAGAAGTGCCACTTTCCTAAGCTTGAGCTTAGAAACTTCGATGTTATCTAGAGTCAAATAGAGCAGCACACAAGTTAATATTATGAACTCAAACTATCATGACACGGAATCAGAATTGAATCCACATCTAGTTAGGAATTCTCACACCAGGCAAACAGTACTCTCAATACAGATTTAGGTTTTGAAAAAAGATGTGGGTAAAGGATGGGTTATTTAGAGGTGAATGTGTGTAAAGTCCTTTAGCACATTCTCTGCATAGCCTAATGAGAAGGTTAACGCCACTCTGACATACCCTAGAGACACTTAAATCCTGCAACTGCAATTTCACCTTCAGAAGTTAATAGAGGATGCAAGCTGTGATGCTGCCATTCATGTACACACACGCACACACACACATACACGGCCTACATCAAGCTTGACCTGATTAAAAAAATCTGTGTGACTGTGTGTGTGTGTTTGGACCATATAATGAGGCTGATACCGTGCATTAGGATTCCATTGGTATGGAGCCTTGTACAGGGCACAAGAAGACATCTCTGCTTAAAGTCATGCTCATTCCAGCACTATAGTTTATTCTGGGGCTCCACTAAGGTAGCTTTGCATGATTCACAGTTCCTTAAAAAAAATCCTTATTTATCTTATACTGGCCCCTTTTGCAGCCCCTCAGTTCATCGTCTTTCTGAAATGGGCTGATTGGGCTATTTTCTCTCTAAGGCCCCCCTCCCTAAAACCCACTTTCCTCAGATTGGCCAACTTAATTGTGGGCGGTATCATGGTCCAGTGGTCAGCACTGTTGCCTCACAGTAAGAAGTCTTGGGTTTGAACTCCAGGCCATCCCAGGTCCTTTCTGTGTGGACTTTGCATGTTCTCCCCGTGTCTGTGTGGGTTTCCTCCGGGTGCTCTGGTTTCCTCCCACCGTCAAAAAGACATGCATGTTAGGATTAGTACTCCTGCTTGTGCCCGTGACCAGGGTAATGGAAAGAAGAAGTAAAGTTGGTCCCCGGGCGCTCCAGCTGCCAACTGCTCCTGTACAATAAGATGGGTTAAATGCAGAGAACAAATTTCATTGTAACCGTACAATGACAAAATAAAGTGGCTTGCTTTCTTTTCTCCTCTCTTCAGGAAGCCTGCCAACCGAGGGGGCAGCGCTCAGTGCTTGTGACCACCACCCCATCCTCTTGCCATTATAGGAGGTTCTGTAAGCAAACAATAAACCTACTAAGTAACATAATTTCTCATTCTACATTGGAAATGGCAACTTCTCAAATCCATCCCTACATGTTTGAGCCCGAATACGATCCAGAATATGAGAGTGGACAGCACAAAGAGCCGTAGCAACAAAGATTACAACAGGATATCTCTGGTAAATATTATGCTCATTACCGGCTTATTGTATGAATGAATGAGGATTTATTTTGAACATGTAAACAAGCAGGATATTACATAAAGGTAATTAATCCATGGCCAATAATCTGAAGTGATCAACAAATCCACACATCAAACTCAGCAAACAAGTCTCCATACGTATACATCAGATTATTTGTTACAAGTTCAAAAAGGAGTAGGAGGAAGTACACACTCATTTTTTCCTACCCCTTCTCACCTACTCTGCTTAAGTTAATTCAGCTACTATACATTACAAAAAGGAAAAGAAAAAAATATGACAAAAAAAATATCCATCCATCCATCCATTATCCAAACCGCTTATCCTGCTCTCAGGGTCACGGAATGCTGGAGCCTATGCCAGCAGTCATTGGGCGGCAGGCAGGGAGACACACTGGACAGGCCGCCAGTCCATCACAGATATATATATATCCATCGATTTTCCGAACAGCTTGTCCTGCTCTCAGGGTTGCGGGGATGCTGGAGCCTATCCCAGTCGTCATTGGGCAGCAGGCGGGGAGACATTCTGGACAGGCCACCAGACTGTCACACAGGGCCGACATACACACACAGACCCACACACATTCATACCTAGGGACAATTTAGTATGGCTGATTCACTGGACTTGCATGTCTTTGGACTGTGGGAGGAAACCAGAGCCCCCAGAGGAAACCCACGCAGACACGGGGAGAACATGCAAACTCCACACAGGATGACCCCCAAGGTTGGACTACCCCAGGGCTCGAACCCAGGACCTTCCTACTGTGAGGCGACTGCGCTAACCACTGCGCCACCATACCGCCTATATATATATATATATATATATATATATATATATATATATATAACACGATAGATGTAGGAAAACCTTTTAATACATAGCAGTACAAGCTTGTTTCATGTGTCACGCACTCATCAGCTGCCAAGTGCGCGACGCATGAAAGAAGCTTGTACTGCCATGTATTAAAAAATTTTTTCCTACATCCATCTTGACATTCCGCTCCTCATTTGTTGAGCACTTTTATCAACACCATTGACAGTTTCCGAAAAAAAAAGCTATATATTTCATTCATTCAGCCGCCTCTAAGGGGTCGAGTCGCGGCGGCAGCAAGCTACTAAGTAGGGCACTCCAGACGTCCTTCACCCCAGCAACACCCTCCAGCTCCTCCTGGGTGATCCCAAGGTGTTCCCAGGCCAGATAGGATATGTAGTCCCTCCAGCGAGTTCTGGGTCTACCCCGGAGTCTCTTCCCAGTTGGCTGTGCCTGGAAAACCTCCTAAGGAAGGCACCCAGGAGGCATCCTAATCAGATGCCCAAACCACCTCAACTGGCTCCTTTCGATGCAAAGGAGCAGTGGCTTTACTCCGAGCTCCCTCCGGATGTCCGAGCTCCTCCCCCTATCTCTGAGGCTGAGCCCAGAAACCCTACGGAGGAAACTCATTTCAGTCGCTTGTATCCACAATCTCACCCTTTCGGCCACTACCCAAAGCTCATGACCATAGGTGAGGGGTTGGAACAAAGATCGACTGGTAAATTGAGAGCGTTGCCTTTCGGCTCAGCTCCTTCTTCACCACAATGCTCCAGTACAATGTCTGCATTGCTGCTGATGCTGCACCAGTCTGCCTGTCAATATCCAGCTCCATCCTACCCTCACTTGTGAACAAGACCCTGAGATACTTGAACTCCTTCACTTGAGGCAACAACTTATCCCTAACCCTGAGGGAGCAATCCAGCGTTTTCCAGTAAAGAACTATGGCCTCAGACTTGGAGGTGCTGACTCTCGTCCCGGCCATTTCACACTCAGCTGCAAACTGCCCCAGTGCGCGCTGGAGGTCGCATTCTGATGAAACCAACAAAACTACATCATCTGTGAAGAGCAGAGATGCAATTCTGAAGTTCCCAAAATGGACACACTCCTCACCTCGAATGTGCCTTGAGATCCTGTCCATGAATATCACAAACAGAATCGGAGACAAGGGACAACCTTGTCGGAGTCCGACACCCACCAAAAACGTGTTTGACTTTATGCCAAGAATGTGGACACAGCTCTCACTTTGGTTATACAAGGACCGGATGGCTTGTAGCAACTGCCCCGGTACCCCATACACCAGCAGTACCCCTCACAGAGTGCCCTGGGGTACAGGGTCGTAAGCCTTCTCCAAGTCCACAAAACACATAAAAATAAATAAATGATAATAATAATTTAAAAAAAAATATATATAATAGCTCAAAGTTGTTAAATGGTAGAGCAAGCTTGTTTCGTGCTCAATGCAGTCATCACCTGCCTTCATTGAAGTTTCATTGCAACATCCTGTGGACATACATAAAATCCAGTGAGTCAAGTAAATTCTTTATGAGACAGTACAAGCCATAAGCAATCATCAGCTGTCAATAAAGCTACTCGAGGAAAGAACATACCATCTACTGCCTCGCCATGGACATCACGTGCACAATGTACAATGGGGAAGGGAGAGGTGCAACATACAAAAATTAAAAAACATGTGATCACTAATGGAGGTGAGACATTCAAAATTCAAAAACACGTGATCACTAACTGTCCAATGGGGTGGGGGGGGGGGGTTGGTATTTGTCTGTTGTCATGATTTATTTATAATTACAAATAGGTGCTTATATCTATGTCTGCAACTGCTGGCCAATTCATTCCTGTTATTCAATGTGGACATTTCTGGTTTGCAAATGATAAAATATTTTTCAGTGAGACATAGATTGCACATTTTACTGATCGTTGAATATGCCCTGTTCTTGGAGGGGATTTTTCCAGGTGGTTGAATAATTAATGTTTCTGTCCGCCAATGACCAAATATATATATATATATATATATATATATATATATATAAACCCATATATATATATATATATATATATATATATATATATACTCTTAATATCCCGCTCCTCATTTGTTGAGCACTTTTATCTACACCATTGATGGCTTCCGGAAAAAAATGCTGATATATATATATATATATATATATATATATATATAACAACCCAGATAGCAACTTGGTGTCATATAAAGGAAAATGAAAAATTTTATTTAGGAATGTTTGGGGATAAGTAAAACTTTAACAGTTAACACAACTCTTCATCTTTCCTATATCTGTATCTATTTTGTGACGTTACGTTGGATTTAGCCTTTCAATCATAAGCCATGTATAAAAATGTTTTTATATATGTCCTTGTTAATTGGTGTACATGTGGGAAATGCGCTAAAATGCCGACCAAAGTGGAAAATCAAATCAAACTTATATAACGCTTTTCTAACACTCAGTCGCTTTACAATAAACGGGGTGAAACAAGACAACAGATAAACATAACACAGACATACAGAGGTGGATGGGAAGGGGGGGGCTACGAGAGGGAGAAGCGACAGCCACACACGACACCAGCAGTACTCTTCGACTTAAACAGATACAAAAGGGTACGTTGATTTTCTGTAGGGATTTACTCCCGTAGCCTATTCCTCTCCCGAGGTATCCACTAGGCAGTGGCACTACTTAACCCATAGCTGGGGGCTGGTTCGTGGGCATCAGGGAATATCCAGACACGGTGGGCCTGTGTAGGAATAGCATTAAAAAGGGATTTTAACCACTGATTTTTCATTTTGTCTTCCTTTGGGAGTCCATACAAAGGGAATTTGCCTTCACGTCGAAGAAAATAGCATCTTCTCAACCTTGTGATAGGTAATAACCAAACTCTTCCCGGCCTCCGCTCTAACCGACCTACCAAACTTTGTTTGAGTCCTCCTGCCTCTGCTATACCTAACTTTGGTATAACTCAGGCAATGGTATGAAGAACTGGAGTCTGTCCCTGGACACTGAAGTTGCCCACTGCTCCTATACACTTTATTTTAGTTAAACGGGTTCAATGTCGAGAATACATTTGTTGTAATGACAATAACAAAATAAAGTGGCTTTCTTTCTTTCTTTCTTTCTTTCTTTCTTTCTTTCTTTCTTTCTTTCTTTCTTTCTTTCTTTCTTTCTTTCTTTCTCTTCTTCTTTGTTTGAGGGTGAGCCAAACTAGCCGCTACGCGGGCATTATGAAAATGTGTTACATAGTGATATAGATAAGTAACGGAAGAAAATTCTGGACTACTACAAACGATGTGTTTCAGGCAGTGTTTTCTGTTTGAGAGACTAACTCCCTTTGGCTAGGACTTTGGACTTTGTAACTCTGCAGACGTTTTACATACACCTCCAGCTATATAACACACTAAAAGGGAAAAACCCAAAAAACATGATATGGGCTCTTTAAGCTCCTTAATGAGATGTTTCCATTTGAAATAAATTAGTCCAGCTCCAGTGGAAAGGCAGGCCCGGTTAAAATGCTGTCTATAGATAAGTGGGCCTCCTTCTACTTCTCTGGCTTGAAACTGTTAACAGGTCCCTTTAGGATCTGTTAACAGTTTCAGAGGATAACAGTTTACAGTTTGAGAGGATGTCAGCTTCCAAAGTGGCACACCTGGCCTGGAATAGGTAGGATATTAGTTATGCACCATGTGTAATGGAGGGTGAAAAATTAGAATTCAGGGACGCCAAGCCTTTTCTATTTAGCCTCATTCCATATCCTCATTAGTTCACTCTGTCTGCCCTCAACCACTGCCTGCCTCTGTGTGCCCAGCTGTCTGCCGAGATATCAGCGTGACTGTGTTTACCTGTGCACTGCCTCGCTAGTCATTTGGTTTGATTGAGAAATCAAAACAAAAACAAAACAAGAACAAAAACACAAGAACTTGTTATTATCTGGTGTAGTATTCATGTTTTGCATAGTGCAATTTCTTTTTCGTTCAAAAGGTCTTTTTTTTTTCCTGAAATGACCTGTTCAGTAGCCAACAAGGACACTAATATCAGAGGTGTCTAAATGGTGTTGTTCATTTCTTGCAAATCATAATTAGCATTATATGGGGTCAGTAAAACATTTTTAGATAGTAGTTTCTTCATATATTAGTTTCTGACTGAATAACTTATTTCTTAAAACAACCACAGAACGTGTGTGCAATTTTAATTTAAATATGTTCGCATATTGTTGCTTGTATCTCAGCAAAGTTACAATGAGGCGGACTATAGAAAGGCAAAATAAAGGTCCCTTGGATGGTATTCTACTTGATATCTTCATTTTTTTTACATTTTGTTTTCAGTTTTATATTCAAATCACAAGATAAAACGAAATAAAACAAAAATTAACAGACTAAACACAAAGACAACAAAAGGGGGGGGGCTGCCAGACATATATAGGTATATAACATAACTTCGTTCACAGCAGTTTTCAAGAAATTACACAATCAGGTATTACAAGAGTACAGATAAAGGGTAAAGAGTACCGGGTTGCGTCACTACAGACTGTAATTAAAAATTATTTTTCTTTGATGGTCAATGAATGGACCCCATATGCTCAAGAAGCTATTGAGTGCTTTAGATTTATGGAAGCGTATTCTCTCCTTCTGTATGATTATGATCATTTCATTGAGCCATTTCTGAAAGCAGGGGGGTGTAGATTATTTCCAAACTGTTAGGATTATTTATTTGGCAGCTACCATACTGACCCATCAATGCTGATTGTTACTCAGGTGTATAGCTTAAAGTAGTCTCTGAGCATCCAAATAGTGCCAGTTCTGGATCAGGAGGAATGTCTCTTGACACCAGTGCAGGAGATCTACCTATATGAGCATTGACAGATTTTGCACAGTCTTAATTCATGATTTCTCTTCTCTTTACAACACACACACACACACACACACACACACACACACACACACACACACACACACACACACACACACACACACACATGCATGACATGGATTGATGACATGACAAAATACTGATGGCTACACACAGTAAAAGTACACACACGCCAGCACACACACACTCACAGAGCATGAATACCCCGAGGACGCTATTTGAAATATCTTATGAATTCTATGCTAACTGTCCACCTCAACCTGCCTCATCATATCCTGTTAACCTCCCTATGGAGAGACACTGTATTTATTTCTCACACTGTCTGCATGTGGTGGGGACAGAATTCATTTACAGTGGTGCTTGAAAGTTTGTGAACCCTTTAGAATTTTCTATATTTCTGCATAAATGTGACCTAAAACATCATCAGATTTTCACACAAGTCCTAAAAGTAGATAAAGGGAACCCAATTTAACAAAAGAGACAAAAATATTATACTTGGTCATTTATTTATCGAGGAAAATGATCCAGTAACACATATCTGTGAGTGGCAAAAGTATGTGAACCTCTAGGATTAGCAGTTAATTTGAAGGTGAAATTAGAGTCAGGTGTTTTCAATAAATGGGATGACAATCAGGTGTGAGTGGGCGCCCTGTTTTATTTAATGAACGGGGATCCATTACATTACATTACAGTCATTTAGCCGACGCTTTTATCCAAAGCAACTTACAATAAGTGCATTTAACGTAGGAAATCAGGAGAACTACTAGTCATCAGAGGTCATAAGTGCATCTAAACAAGAATCTAAGAGAAAAACCAGTGCTAAAGTAAAATTTCAAGAAAGAGATTTTTTTTTTAATGAGTGAATACAATAAGTGCTAAGAACAAGTAACAGGATAGTAGTTATTGAAGAGGTGAGTTTTCAACCTGCGCTGAAAGATGGGCAACGACTTCGCCGTCCTGACATCAGTGGGGAGTTCATTCCACCACTGTGGGACCAGGACAGAAAAGAGCCGTGACTGGGTCGATTGGCAGCAAGGGCCTCTGAACGACGGGGCAACCAGGCGTCCCGAGGCAGCAGAGCGAAGTAGTCGTGCGGGGATGTAGGGCTTGACCATGGCCTGGAGATAGGAAGGAGCTGTTCCTTTCACTGCCCTGTAGGCTAGCACCAGAGTCTTAAACTGGATGCGAGCAGCTACTGGGAGCCAGTGTAGGGACATGAGAAGGGGAGTTGTGTGGGAGAACTTAGGGCGGTTGAACACCAGACGAGCTGCAGCTTTCTGAACAAGCTCCAGAAGTCTGATGGCCAGCACCAGGGCGCCAGCAAGGAGGGAGTTGCCATAGTCCAGCTGGGAGATGACCAGAGCCTGGATGAGCACCTGTGCCATCTCATCGGTGAGGAATGGGCGAATCCTCCTGATGTTATAGAGGAGAAATCTGCAGGAGCGAGCAACCATTGCAACGTTTTCAGCAAACGACAGTTGGTTGTCCAGGATCACACCAAGATTCCTCACAGTCCGAGTTGGCATTACCACGGTGTTTTCAATGGTGATGGCCAGGTCTCGGTGCAGGCAACCTTTCCCAAGGTGGAACATCAGCTGTCTTGTCCAGACTGAGCTTCAGGTGGTGTGTCGCCTTCCACTCCAAGATGCCAGTCAAGCACGCAGCAGTGCGTGTCTCTACTTGTGTGTCAGAGGGAGGTAAGGACAAGATCAGCTGGGTGTCATCGGCATAACAATGGTAAGAGAAGTCATGCGAGCGAATAACAGAACCTAGGGATGTTGTGTACAGGGAGAATAGGAGAGGACCCTGAACTGAACCCTGTGGAACACCTGTAGTCAGTCTGCGAGGCTCCAACACAGATCCCCTTCATGTCACCTGGTAGGAGCGACCGGTCAGGTAGGTTGCAAACATTGAGAGTGCAGAGCCTGTGACAACCAGCCCCTCGAAGGTAGAGAGGAGGATCTGGTGGTTCACTGTGTCGAACGCAGCTGAGAGGTCCAAGAGTATCAGGACAGAGGAGAGAGAGTTTTCTCTCACAGAGTGCAGTGATTCTGTCACTGCAAGGAGGGCTGTCTCTGTTGAGTGACCCACCCTGATCCCAGACTGGTTAGGGTCCAGGAGGTTGTTCTGGTGGAGGTACAAAGAAAGTTGGTTATAGACAGCACATTCGAAAGTTTTGGATAGAAAGGGTAGAAAGGAAACTGGTCTGTAGTTCTTGACGTCAGAGGGGTTAAGTGATGGTTTCTTGAGAGGGGGGGGTGACTCTAGCAGTCTTGAAGGCAGATGGAAAGCATCCTGCCTGGAGGGAGGTGTTGATGAGGTGGGTTAGATAAGGAAGAGGTTCAGGTGCTATAGACTGAAGAAGAGGGGAGGGGACCGGGTCAAGGGAGCATGTGGTGGGACGATTGGATGTGATGAGGTTTAGAACCTCATCGGGGGAGAGGGGAGCAAGGTGGGATAAGGTGGGATGTGGAGAGGTGAGGGAGGGTGCAGAGGGTGGGATAGTGCAAGCATCACTAACCGGGTGGTGAGAAAAGGAGGATCTGATGTCGTTTACCTTCTTGTCAAAGAAGTTAGCGAAGTCATCAGCGAGAAGGGTGGAAGTAGGAGGAGGAGGTGGGGGTTGAAGAAGTGTAGAGAAGGTTTCAAAGAGTTTCTTAGGAATAGAGGCAGAGGATAGGATTTTAGAGCGATAGAAGGCAGCCTTAGCAGCAGAAAGGGGGGAGGAGAAAGTGGAAAGAAGAGACTGGAAGTTGAGAAGGTCCTCTGGGAGTTTGCCTTTTCTCCATTTGCACTCTGCCACTCTCAGGCTCCGTCTGTCAGTACATACTGAGTCGGTCAGCCAAGGGGCAGGTGGAGTTGTGCGTGCAGGCCTGGAGGTGAGGGGGCAGAGATTGTCCAAAGAAGAGGAGAGGGTAGAGAGAAGAAGATCAGTAGCAGTGACAGGGGGTAGGAGAGAGAACGATTCAGGTGTAGGGAGGATAGACGTAACAGAGGAAGAAAGATCAGTGGTGGAGAGAGCGTGGAGGTGTCTACGGGTGGAAACCATGTGGGTAGGGGAAGGGGCTGAGGGGGGTGAAGAGAGGGAGAGAGAGTAGGACATGAAATAGTGGCCAGAGAGCTGGAAGGGAGTAACAGAGAGATCGGAAATAGGACAGTGTCTAGTAAAGATAAGGTCCAGCTGGTTGCCGGCCTTGTGGGTAGCAGGAGAGGGTGAGAGGTGAAGGTCAAAGGAGGAGAGGAAAGAGAGAAGAGGATCTAGCTTGTTAGTGTGGATGTTGAAGTCACCGAGAAGGATAAGTGCAGAGTCATCAACAGGGAAGTGCAAGACAAGTGTGTCAAGCTCCTCCAGAAACTCACCAAGGGGGCCTGGTGGGCGGTACACAACCACGATGGTGAGTTTGACTGGATACGAGACAGTAACAGCATGAAATTCAAAAGAGGGCGGAGAAAATTGTGGAATGGAAACAAGAGAGTATTTCCATTTCAGGGAGATTAGTAGGCCAGTACCACCACCCCGCCTCCCAGCTCTGGGAGTGTGAGAAAAACAGTACAAATCAGACAGAGCTGCAGGTGTGGTAGTGTTTTCTGGCATGATCCAGGTCTCGATTAGAGCAAGAAAGTTGAGGGAGAGCAAGGATGCATAGACTGAGATAAACTCAGCTTTCGGCACTGCAGACTGGCAATTCCAGAGCCAGTCTATCAAAGTGTGATCTTCACAACACATGTTTGTGGAAGTGTATCATGACAAGAACAAAGGAGATTTCTGAGGACCTCAGAAAAAGAATTGTTAATGCTCATCAGGCTGGAAAAGTTTACAAAACCGTCTCTAAAGAGTTTGGACTCCGCCAATCCACAGTCAGACAGATTGTGTACAGATGGAGGAAATGCAAGACCATTGTTACCTTCCCCATGAGTGGTCAACCATCAAAGATCATTCTAAGAGCTAGGCATGTAATAGTTGGCCAGGTCACTAATGGGGGAAAAATACAAAATATATTTTTCTCCCCAACTGTACCCAGCCAATTACCCCATCCTTCCAAGCCGTCCCAGTCGCTGCTCCACCTCCCGTGCAAACCTGGGGAGGGCTGCAGACTACCACATGCCTCCTCCAATACATGTGGAGTCGACAGCCACTTCTTTTCACCTGACAGTGAGGAGTTTTGCCAGGGGGACGTAGTGCGTGGGAGGATCACGCTATTTCCCCCAGTTCTCCCTCCCCCCCGAACAGGTGCCCCGACTGACCAGAGGAGGCGCTAGTGCAGCGACCAGGACACATACCTACATCTGGCTTCCCACCCACAGACATGGCCAATTATGTCTGTAGGGACGCCCGACCAAGCCAGAGGTAACACAGGGATTCCAACCGGAGATCCCTGTATCGGTAGGTAACGGAATAGACCGCTACGCTGCCTGGATGACCGAAAGGCATATTTCTTACATGTACTTACAGAAATAACAACAAAACCCAGGCCATATGTAAAAGTGCTAGTTGGATTTCAAGGCCATTAAAATTAGATATCTGCTTAAAAGGCAATAATGTCTTATATGCACTAATATAAATGACAACAAAAAAATGTTCCATATTCAAGTGCCAGTTGAATTTAAAGTGTCATGAATTCATGGTGTTCATTACATGTTCATCACAGAACCACATATGCGCCCCAATGGCACAGCAGAGTAGAATATCTAATTTTCTCCGTGAGGGAATGAGGGCTGGAATGAATAAAGCTTACTGCTGTGAGAAAGCGGAGACCAAAGGTAGTCACTGTAACAGTCCAGTGAGGAGCAGAGTAGGGGAAAAGACAGCTCTCCATGCACCAAAAAGCAGGAGGAAGCGCGCACAACCGAATCTCCCGATATGCCTGTAAAACAGCCTCGCACAGCCTCCACAGGAAGTCAGCAAAATGCAGCTGCTTTAATTTTATTAATTTTTTTTAACGTGTTAAATATTAAAAATTGTTGCAAAAATTAACTTGTTAATTCTGACTGCACTAACACTAATGTGTGTGTGTGTGTGTGTGTGTGTGTGTGTGTTGGTTAGTGATTTAGACCATTATTTTTCAGCGTTTGTAACTCCCAAGCATAAAGCAAAACATAGGCATAGTTTTTAGAAACTATGGGTTGTATCAGAGATTCACTATTATTATCTACAACTCTTTAGTACACCCTACCCTGTACTCCATCCGACTACACTACATTCAATCGATCAGTTATTCAAAGCTTATTTATAGGGCACATTTCATAAACAAAAATGCAATGCAATACGCTGTATATGAGAACAGAAAGATTACATATAAATATACTTAGAATAAGAAAGATGCACAGAATGTACATATAAAACAAGAAAATAGAAAAATGTACACTACAATACAATTAACTAGACTAGAGTACACTACTGTATAGTGTACTACATTACGCTACACTAAATACACTCTATTAAACTTCACTACACTGCATTTCTCTACACAACACCATATTACACTAGCCGTGTTTCCATTGTCAAGCAAATTTTAAGTGAACTTTTGAAATGTTGCAAAAAAAAAAGACTGGTTTGGAGTGAATAAACTAGGCTATGCAAAGTGTAGATTCGTCAGAAATTGGCGTTATAGGTTGTGTTACGCATGGCTCTAATAAACAGAGTAGAAGAAGTAGAGGTTGCGAATTTGAAACAAAACCAGCTGCCTTGACCATCTATGAGAGAAGGTGAAAGGAAAGATCCCAAAGGTGGCAATGATGGCACAACTGGGCTGTAAATGGACAGGAGATGGCAGAGGGAAATGAAGGATCAGGAAGTGAACTAGTCAGAATGGAAGTAGGTGGTGGGAAAAATGAAGATTGGGATGCTGTAGAGAAGATTAGCAGTAAGCGAACGTGAAAACAGGCAGCAAAATGAATGTTCACACTCAGAAGACGCTGATCATGACCAAAATATAGTAGTAGCAAGAGATCGGAGAGAAGACTACAAAGTAATAATTAAACTGGTTCAAGAAGGTTCTTCATTTGGCAAGTGGAACCTGATTCAACTAACTAAAGCAATAAACGATTTGATAGATGAGGTGACAAGTGCAAGAGTTCTGCGTAATGGATCACTGTTGATTCTTTGCAAGGACAGTACTCAACTAGGCAAGGCTGTCAGACTGAAAATGATCGAAGGTAAGACAGTGCAAGGAACACTGATTAAGGATAAAAAGATTATCCGAGGAGTAATTTCAGGAATACCCACTAGTGTACCGATAGATCAGATTAAAGAAAATGTGGTAGGAGCAAAAGTGACCGACGTAAAACGCTTGAAAATCACTCATTATGGCGAGAAATATGACCGCCTGTCAGTAATGTTGATTTTTGATGAGGAAAGATTACTGACTAAAGTATGTATTGGGTATATGAGCTGCAAGGTCAGGCCCTATATCCTCCCACCATTGAGGTGATTTAAATGCAAAAAAGTGTGGGCAATTAACAGTGTGTAAAGGCAAACAAAGATGTGGAAGATGTGCTGTTGAACATGAATATGGAAAGAGAGAGGAGCTAAGCCTAAGTGCTCTAACTGTGGAGGGGAACACACCTCTGCTTTCAGGGGATGTGAGGCCAGCAAGAGAGCAGCAGAAATACAGCGACTGAAAATTTCTCAAGGGATTACATATGCAGAAGCAGCTAAGAAAGCAGTCGTGTAGCCAGATAAATCTAAATCTTAAGACTAAGCTAATTAGTTCAGAGAGCAACAAAATGAAACCATGTGAGGGATGTAGTAAAGTTAAGGAAGATACACTGATTGTGGGGAAAAGGAGTTTTTATTGTTCATGGTTGATGTTATAAACTGGTGACTTTTTTTCTCCTTTTTCAAAGTGGGTTTTGTAAAGGGAGAAATACAATGGGCTCTATCTTACGCCTAGAGTCAGAAATGAGGAAAGCTCAAACCAATAAAGAAATGGTGATAGCCATCTTTTTCAATGTAGAAAAACCATACAATATGCTATGGAAGGAAGGACTGCTTATCAAATTAAGTAAGTTAGGGGTGGGTGGCAGGTTATATTACTGGGTGCTGGACTTCCTATTTGGCAGGACAATAGGGGTAAGGGTAGGTACAGAATACTCAAGAGTATACCAAGTTGAGAATAGAACCCTGCAGGGCAGTGTTTGCAGTCCAGTGCTATTTAACATAATAATTAATTATACTTTTGAGCAAGCTGAGAAAGCTATAGGGAAATCATTGTATGTGGATGATGGGGCCTTGTGGATAACGGGGCAGAGTCTAGGTTAAATACTGAAAAAACTGCAGGTGGTAATTGAGACGGTGGAGCATTGGGCAAATAAGTTGGGTTTTAAGTTATCTTTAGCAAAAACACAAGTGATATGTTTTTTATAGATATCATAAAGCAATATCTTTGAAATTAGGAAACTTGATGACACAGTGACCCATTGGTCAGCACTGTTGCCTCACAGCAAGAAGGTCCTGGGTTTGAACCCCAGGCCATCCCAGGTCTTTTCTGTGTGGAGTTTGCTTGTTCTCCTCGTGTCTGAATGGGTTTCTTCTGGGTGCTCTGGTTTCCTCCCACCATGAAACAGACATGCATGTTTGGGTTAATACTTCTGCCTGTGCCCCTGACTGAGGCAATAGAATGAAGAACTGAAGTTGGTCCCTGGATGCTGCAGCTGCCCACTGCTGCTATACAATAGGATGGGTTAAATGCAGAGAACACATTTGCTGTCAGAGTACAATTCATTGTAGGAATACAACGACAAAATAAAGTGGCTTTCTTTCTATATGGCCAAACACTTGAGCAGGTCAGTGTGATTAGGTTTCTGAGAATATTGAAACGCCGACCTGTAGGCAGCACATTAATAAAGTAAAGGGCAAGTGTAAAAAGGTCAATAGTCACTTAAGATGCCTGTCAGGATGAGACTGGGGAGTAACCAGAGCATCATTATTGAATGTATACCAGGCCATTATGAGAGCTACATTAGACTATGGGTGAGTAGCTTATGTCAGCAGCAGAATGTCACCTTAATAAGCTGGATGTAGAGCAGGCAGAAGGTCTAAGAGTATGCAGTGGAGCATTTAAGTCATCTCCAGTAGCTGCCATACAAGCCGAGATGGGTGAACTGCCATTAAGGATAAGAAGAGTGAAACTTAAGCTGGCATATTGCAAGGTCATAGTAGCTCTCACCCTGCTAGAGCCATCTTGAAGGACTGTTGGGTACACAATGAAACTAATTTTAGAAGCTTTGAATGGATAGGAAATATAAAATCATAAAGTGTAAGCTTAAGAAACATGCAATACAGTCCAACAGTCCCATCTTCAGCTATTCCTCCCTGGTTATTTGTGATACCAATAGTAGATTTGAATATACAGCAACAACCAAGAAAGAAATCTGAACAGGGATCTGCTGGGAATATAGCACAAAATTACACTGAGCTGCATTTTGCAGATAAGTTGGTGTTATTTACAGATGGTTGAAAATATCCTGAGACTGGATGTACAGGAGCTGCAGTTTTCATCCCACAATGTGAGGTAGCTATTAAGAAGAGAATGACAGATCTCTTATCAGTACATGCAGTTGAGCTCCTAGCTATTTTGTTAGCTCTGCAATGGTTAGAAGAAAACAACAAAAATAATGCACTAATTGCATGTGATATTTGGGCAGCACTCACAAGCATTAAATGTGTGAAATCATGCAGACAAGATCTTTTTGAAATTAATTGTTTAATATACAGACTGCACAATAAGGGTGTGATGGTCTGCTTCATTTGAGTTCCTGCCCATGTAGGAGTAGAAGGAAATGAGGATGCTGGCCAAGTAATCACTAAGATCACAAAAAGTAAACAAGAAAATTCCACTCAGTACAGCTGAGGGTAAAACAATTATAAAGAGACAAATGCAAAAAGTATGGCAAGAATATGGGGACATAAATGATACAGGAAGGCATCTTTATAATATTCAGAAATATGTTGGATTGGGACGAAAGCTGGACAGGAACAGAAAGGAAGAGGCAGTCATTATCTGTCTCAGGATAGGGCATACTGGATTTAATAAGACACCTCATAAAATAGGTAAACTCCCAACTGGTAGGTGCATACACTGTGGTCATCCTGAATCTATCCAGCATGTACTGCTGGAGTGCAGGGGCTATGAGGAAGAAAGGAAGGAACTGTTATCAGCATTAAAGAAAGTTGAGCTAAGTTTCACAGTAGGGAACATACTTGGAGATGTGGTATGGGGAATAATACAGTCACCTGATTAAGTATTTGAAGGAAACTGGGTTAATAGAGACAATTTAGGTTTTGTTTTTTTCTGCAATATACTGTTTCACATTCCAGTCCGGTAGGTAGTGGTAACGCACCTGCAAGCTGTTTGCATTACCACCAATAAAAAAAAAAGAAGAAGATGAAGACGTACAAGAGAAAATAGAGCAAGGTCTTCAGGAATATGTTTCAAATGGGAAAGTTGTAATTGTTCGTTCATGTCGGCTATTATTGGCCATGTTTCATGCTGTCCGAAGACAAAGACAAAAAATGTGCATGATGGGAATATCCAGGAAGACCCGGACAGCAGAAACAGCTAATAAGTCATGTGAGTTAAATGTTCACTAAGTCGGAACTTATTTGGCAAGGGTGTTTCCATCCCATTAAGTGCATTAACACTTTTGAAAAAAGGCAAAAACTGTCTCAAGCGAGCGTAAAAACCTTTTTGCGAAATTGAATTTTTTTTCCAGATTTTGTTGTTTCCATAAACCTTTTCTAATGCGATACTTAAAAATGTGCATAAAAATACATTATGGAAACACAGCTACTGGGAATAAGTTTAAAAAAATCAGTCTGAACTGCAATGTGTATTGTATGAAACTGGTGTGCAAACCAGTCTCATACAATCAACACATGGTGAAAACTGACATGGTCCTATAGACAGAAGTAAGTTATTTAAGCATCTCGTCTCGTCTCGTCTCGTCTCGTCTCGTCTCGTCTCGTCTCATCTCATCATCAGCCACTTCTCCGGGGTCAGGTCGCAGTGGCAGCAAGCTAAGTAAGGCACTGCAGACGTCCCTCTCCCCAGCAATGCCCTCCAGCTCCTCCTGGGGGATCCTAAGACATTCCCAGGCCAGATTGGACATGTAGACCCTTCAGTGAGTTCTGGGTCTACCCCGAGGTCTCCTCCCAGTTGGACGTGCCCGGAAAACCTCCAAAGGTAGGCACCCAGGAGGCATCCTAATCAGATGCCCAAACCACTTCAACTGGCTCCTTTCGACACAAAGCAGCAGCGGCTCTACTCCGAGCTCCCTCCGGATGTCCGAGCTCCTCACCCTATCTTTAAGGATGAGCCTAGACACCCTACAGAGAAAACTCATTTCAGCTGCTTGTATCCATGATCTCACCCTTTCGATCACTACCCAAAGCTCATGACCATAGGTGAGGGTTGGAATGAAGTTTGACTGGTAAATTGAGAGCTTTGTCTCCCAGCTCAGCTCCTTCTTCACCACAACGGTCAGGTACAACATCTGCATTACTGCTGGTGCTGCACCAATCCACCTGTCAATCACCCACTCCATCCTACCCTTACTTGTGAACAAGACCCCGAGATGCAACAACTCATCCCCAACCCGGAGGGAGCAATCCACCTTTTTCCAGTAGAGAACCATGGCCTCAGACTTGCAGGTGCCGGCTGACTCTTTAGTTGTTTAAGCATTTCCTTAAATAACCTGATGGTGCATCCCATGCTTTAAAGTGATACTGACATCAAAATCTGAAAATTCCTATTGATAGGCTATGTTCCAAGTTGGAATGTGACCACAGAGAAATTCAGTGGCCAAAACAGCGCTTCTGCGGCCACTCCAGAGAGATCTTCGATTGACTGTGATGGTGTCCAATGTCAAATTGTGCCAGTGGATATGTAGACACCAGTCAATTTGCATATAGGGTGTGTCTGTGGCGAGATGCTATAAAACCACGGAGAGGCCGTTCTTTCACCCCCTCCTGCTAGCTACTTGGCTCAAGTTTGTGCTATTTTGCTGAGACTTTATTATCGCTCTTGCTACAACATATTGATATCTATCTGTCTGTCTGTCCGTCTATCTATCTGTCTATTTGTCTATCTCAATATCTATCATCTATCTATCTAACAGTTATTTGTATCACCGAATCCTCCTCCTCGAAACTGTAATCCTCACAGACGATAGCTCTCGCTATCCAACATTTTTCAGCGAGCGGTACTGAGCCCAGCCCACCCAGGAAGACAGTAGCCAATAGCTTTGAGTTCTTAAAACCACACCTATTTTCGGTTGTGATTCAAACTCCCAATGTTAAAAAATGTGTTCAGAGAGGGCATGCCAGTCTCTCTCTTTAAGAGTTGTGTAGTCCCAACAGAGGTGCTCATGCGTCAAGTCCATTCCTTGAAATGGCAGCACACAATGTTTTGTTGGTATGATGGTTAGGGAGGACATCTCCTAACTGGAAGGTTTGAGGTTTGATTTCTGTGTGTGAGCATACTCATAAATATTCTTGAACAGTATACATAAAGCATACACATGCATGCGTGCATGCACGCACACACACGTGTGCATGCACATACAGCAGTCATATTACAGTCATGACCTTGAGAGTCAGGGGATGAGCTTGTGGTCATAATATGTCAACCCTATAAGGGATTGCAGTTTGTCAAATGGCATTGGACATAGTGTGTACTAACACACTGAAGTGTGGTGAGGTAGACTGAAAAAGGATGAACATCATGCAGATAATTACTGTGGGGATTAAGGACATTTGCTGTTCCTACACAAACCGATTGACTGTGTTGCTCAGACTCTCCGTAGTTCAATACACGGTGTGGAACTGCACAAAGACACATGCTTTTTAATCAGTGTTACACTACTCTTTCATGACCACGGAGCAAATATTATAACAGCATATCTTGATTCACTCTCCCCACTATATTTACACTATACAACTACACACGCAAGCTTTCCTGCCCACGGTAGGAGGCATAGCAGCCTTGAGGCGACTACATCTGGGAGCGTACTACTTGCTAAAATCATGTCTCACTGGTCTTCTATTGCAACATTTTGCAGTCCTAAGGAAACAGCATTTGAAGATGTCTCTTGTTTTCTGCCTAGTGGTGGAAGAGTATTGTTAAGTTAACAAAATCATATCTAATAGTTGCCTGTGTTTTTCAATTTTGCACTTGCTTTTATCACTTAGCACTCCTCAGGGTTATCCCTTTTGGTTTTAGTGCCTTGAAAACACGACAGCATTGATCTGTATGTTGCGAGAATTCGTTTCTTAAACCTCTTAGGGAGTTTTAATTATAAGATTTGATGGGAATTGCAGAAAGGCCAAAGCCTCCTGTGTCTTCTCTCCACATTTGTAGACTTATGTTAAGGTTTTTTCCCCCTCGTAATACTTAGATCTAACCACAGAGTAGATCTAACCACACACATACTTTCTGTGTTCATTGGTTCAAATGATGGTGCTGATGTTAAAGGGAACCTGGTAGCTTTGCAGGCAAATAAACACAGCTGTGAGAAAAGGGAGACCACCATGGGTGCCCTCAAACACTAATTAATGACAATCTCACATACACACAGGCAAACACACAAAGAATACACACACGCTCAGTGTACAGTATGTGCACGTGTGTGTGTGTGTGTGTGCGCGCGCGCTCGCTCGCTCACTCACGCTCACACACACATCATGAAATGTACTGTGGAGGGTTGTCAGGGGCAACAGACTGCCCCTAGTGTCCCGGGCAGTGGACAAAAAAAAAAAAAACAACACTCTGCCACCCCTTCCACCTCATCACTAAGAGATTACAGCAGGACCGGGGAAACACAATACCCTGCTTTCTGACTGGGATGAGAGCGGGAAAGAGCAGGAGCAGAGGAAGAGGTAGTAACGGAAGGAACCCACTGAAGTTTGATCAAATGAAATTAACATTTCATTTCAATGAATTCAAGGGGTGAGGCTTATTTTCTTATTGTTTGCAAAAGGTGATTTTTTGAGCGAACGTTCCCTCCAGCAGCAGCTTCAAGTGTGTAGCAAGAGTTCAAAACAAGACTGCACATAAACAAGAAAAAGAAAAAAGTGTATTAGTGTCATCAAAAATGGGTCTTTGTGTGGGAGAGAGATAAGACAGAGACACTGAGATAGACGCTGTCAGCCCAGAGAGAGCAAGAGACAAGAGAGGTTTGATCTAAGGATTTAATCTGGGACCTGACCTGACACTGTGGAAGTGTTAAGAATCTTTTCATCCAGTTATCCCTCCACTCATCTCTACATCTCATCAGGCGACATGCTGCCTTTCTATGGAAGCTGACAGGCAGGGATTGAGAGGCATGTGCTCCTGTATGCCGCACTGATTCATGTCATCTTTGAGAGTCATTATGGGCTGTCATGTGTCTTGCATGAACTCTGCAAGTGTTAATCTACAGCTCCCTGTCAGTTTTGCAGTTTGCTGTTTTCTTGTGCTGCTGTCTTGTCTCAACTTCTTGCACAATGATGCCTGCCTATTTTGCAGACTATTTCAACTAAATGAAATGTGTCTCTTCCGCTTTCGTTTAGTTAAGTTTCAATTCAAAAGAGCCTTAGTGATACAAAATACAAAGTACAAGTAAATTACAATGTAAGTTAAACAATTAAATTTGGTCAATGGAAGTCTATCAGTGACCTTAAAAATAAATCAATGACAGCAAATGATTCTGCAATAATCCAGTCTGTTCTCTGCACATCCATCACTGTCTGGTTTGGATCGGCCACCAAACAGGGCAGGAACAGACTACAACAGACAGTCAGGAAAGCAGACAAAATCATTGGTACCAAACTGCCCTCCATTCTGGACTTACACATCTCCAGATTCAGGACACGGGCAGGCAACATCAATGCAGACCTATCGCACCTTGGTCACAACCTGTTCCAACTCCTCCCCTCCGGTAGGCGCAACAGAGCACTGTATGTCAAAACAACCAGCCACAAGAACGGTTTCATTCCGTAGGCCATCGCTCTGATGAACACCTAAAACAGCCATACAGTGTCAGAAACAATCCCTGTGCAATACTAAATTATATATATTTAAATATATATATCTCCATTATCCAAACCACTTATCCTGCTCTCAGGATCGCAGGGATGCTGGAGCCTATTCCAGCAGTCGTTGGGCAGCAGGCGCGGAGACACCCTGGACAGGCCGTCAGGCCATCGCAGGGCCAGTTTTAACAAATCATCAAAAACAAGTCTAGGCACGTTGTATATACTGCATATCGTCACCTTCTTGAAATAATGGCCTAAGTCATATTTTCAAGTTTTTCAAAAAACAAACTGAAACAAATATAGAATATATGATATTTCTTAATCATTTCACACAAAAAGGTTATGACAATATATGACTATTGACATACAGACAGCGTTATTTGTATGTCAATAGTCATATATTGTCATAACCTTTTCATGCATATTCTGTCATGTCCACCTACCTCATATATATAAAGTAACCTGTCAACATATTTCCTCCACCATCTCTGCACTCTGCACCATTGCACAATTGTCTTCCTGTTACGGCATTGTTTCTTCTTTTTTACAATATACTTTTTATATACATCTATATCTGTACATTGTACTTAAATGTTTGTTTACCTTGTCCTTTGTTTTAGCTGTATGTCTATTCTATGTAAGTAAATGGAGAGCAACGCAAGAACCAGAGTCAAATTCCTTGTATGTGTAGAGCTAAACATACTTGGCCAAATAAAACCGAGTCTGATTGATTGATTGATTGATTGATTGATTGATTGATTGATTGATTGATTCTGATTCTAAATGGAGTAAGTCAATCGGAAAAAGCTCTAATGGAAAAGATGTGTATATAAATATATATGTATATTCCATGAGGCTTGTTCTATTTATAACAGCACAAGCCTGTTTCCTGCCCCACGCACTCATCAGCTGCCAAGGTGGTGGCACCTTGTACCACCTTGGCAGCTGATGAGTGCGTGGCTCAAGAAACAGGCTTGTTCTGTTATGAATTAAAGTTTTTTTCCTACATCTATCTTTATATATACACTACCGTTCAAAAGTTTGGGATCATCCAAACAATTTCGTGTTTTCCATGAAAAGTCACACTTATTCACCACCATATGTTGTGAAATGAATAGAAAATAGAGTCAAGACATTGACAAGGTTAGAAATAATGATTTGTATTTGAAATAAGATTTTTTTTACATCAAACTTTGCTTTCGTCAAAGAATCCTCCATTTGCAGCAATTACAGCATTGCAGACCTTTGGCATTCTAGCTGTTAATTTGTTGAGGTAATCTGGAGAAATTGCACCCCACGCTTCCAGAAGCAGCTCCCACAAGTTGGATTGGTTGGATGGGCACTTCTTTGAGCAGATTGAGTTTCTGGAGCATCACATTTGTGGGGTCAATTAAACGCTCAAAATGGCCAGAAAAAGAGAACTTTCATCTGAAACTCGACAGTCTATTCTTGTTCTTAGAAATGAAGGCTATTCCATGCGAGAAATTGCTAAGAAATTGAAGATTTCCTACACCGGTGTGTACTACTCCCTTCAGAGGACAGCACAAACAGGCTCTAACAGGTACTATTTAATGAAGATGCCAGTTGGGGACCTGTGAGGCGTCTGTTTCTCAAACTAGAGACTCTAATGTACTTATCTTCTTGCTCAGTTGTGCAACGCGGCCTCCCACTTCTTTTTCTACTCTGGTTAGAGCCTGTTTGTGCTGTCCTCTGAAGGGAGTAGTACACACCGGTGTAGGAAATCTTCAATTTCTTAGCAATTTCTCGCATGGAATAGCCTTCATTTCTAAGAACAAGAATAGACTGTCGAGTTTCAGATGAAAGTTCTCTTTTTCTGGCCATTTTGAGCGTTTAATTGACCCCACAAATGTGATGCTCCAGAAACTCAATCTGCTCAAAGGAAGGTCAGTTTTGTAGCTTCTGTACCGAGCTAAACTGTTTTCAGATGTGTGAACATGATTGCACAAGGGTTTTCTAATCATCAATTAGCCTTCTGAGCCAATGAGCAAACACATTGTACCATTAGAACACTGGAGTGATAGTTGCTTGAAATGGGCCTCTATACACCTATGTAGATATTGCACAAAAAACCAGACATTTGCAGCTAGAATAGTCATTTACCACATTAGCAATGTATAGAGTGTATTTCTTTAAAGTTAAGACTAGTTTAAAGTTATCTTCATTGAAAAGTACAGTGCTTTTCCTTCAAAAATATGGACATTTCAATGTGATCCCAAACTTTTGAACGGTAGTGTATATATATATATATATATATATATATATATATATATATATATATATATATATATATATAAAGATAGATATAGGGGAAAAAAAACTTTAATACATTGCAGAACAAGCTTGTTTTGTGCATCATGCACTGCCAATGTGATAAACAACAAAGAAAAAACACAGTCAATAAATATTACGTTGCCCCACGTCACCCACCTTGTTACGGTGGACAGCAACCAATGAGAGGATAGTAAACGTTTAATTTTTTTTTAATTACAAGCAATGGGGTAGGTAGTTAGGATGCACAGCAACCAATGGGGGGGTAGAAAACATTACAAGCAATGGGGTAGGTAGGGGTTGGGGCTTGTTTTGAAAAAGTATGGATTTAAAGGGCCAGGGCACTGTTGAAAAAGCATACATTTAAAATATAACAAGATAACATCAAATGGGGTACTTTACATATATCACATAGTGGAGTGGTGCTGGGGCACAGTTGGAAGGGTAGACAGTAAAAATATAAAAATATGTCTTGTGTATCATCTAATGGGGGGTAATAAAGACATTGGTTTACTTGTAATTGCAAAGTAGATATGTTTTTCTGTGCCTATAGTAGGTGGCCAATTAATTTCTACTGTTCAAGGTGGACATATCAGGCTTGCAAATAATAAAATATTTCTCTCCCATATATATATATATATATATATATATATATATATATATATATATATATATATATATATATATATATATATATATAAACTTTGTTAAAAGAAACACTCAATGGTAGGGAAAGTGCTCAACAAATAAGGAGCAAAATAATCCAGTGAGTCAAGTAAATTCTTTATGAGACAGTACAAGCCTGTTTCATGTCATAAGCAATCATCAGCTGTCAATAAAGCTACATAAGGAAAGAACATATCATTTATTGCCTCATCATGCACATCACCTGCACAATGTCCAGTGGGGAAGGGAGAGGTGCAACGTACAAAAATTCAAAAACAAGTGATTGCTAACGGAGGTGGGACATTCCAAATTCAAAAACATTATTGTTAACGGTCCAATGGGGCGGGGGGTATTTGTCTATTGTCATGGTTTATTTATAATTACAAAACAGGTGCTTATATCTATGTCTGCAACTGCTGGCCAATTCATTCCTGTTATTCAATGTGGACATGTCTGGTTTGCAAATGATAAAATATTTTTCAATTAGACATAGATATTGCACATTTTACTACTGGTTGAATATGCTTTGTTCTTTGAGAGGATTTTCCAGGTGGTTGAATATGTTCTGTCCGCCATTGACCAAATATAATGGCTTAAAGATGTTACTTTCTTTGACGGTTATTTCTAAAGCTACACGTGTGTGCATTAAACCTCGTTTTGAATGTTCCCTCTGTTAGACCAACGTATGTCTATTTTGCCGTTGTCATTTCTTGTCACCATAGCTTGGTAGATAACTCCCTTCAACTGGCATTTTCCTTCGAGGTGGCATGAGTCATTCACACGGCAGTTGCAGCCGGGGGAGTCCGGCTGTGATGAAGGTGTCATTGATTTGTTGGTGATTCTTGTGTTGTGGAACGATATTATTTGTTGAATGTTAGGCATGCAGCTATAACTAATTATGATGGTGTTCCTATTGAATATCTTCCTCAGTTGATGGTCCAGACTAAAGCACTTATCCTTATATATATATATATATATATATATATATATATATATATGGTTGTCCATATATACCCAGGATGTCCTCACACACAACACACACACACACACACACACACACACACACACACACACACACACACACACACACACACACACACATATATATATATAAATATATATAAAACTAAGAGGACATACAGAGGACATGACCTCAATGTCCTCAGTGGCAGCTACGGGCCTGGTCTCGGTCGATGGGAGGGCTTATGTTTATCAGCTCTTCAGAAAAAGATCACAGAATGTACACTTGTGTCATTGATGAAAAATACCCCTGGGCTGAGGAGAAAGAAAGGGACAGTAAACTCATCTTTCACCTATGGTAAATATTTCCAAAGGAAATGAGATTGGCAGTGGTTATATAGGAAATAAAAACCCTTCATACTACTTGTTTCAGCTAGCATGTTAAAACAAAATGACAGCTGAGTCTGTTTGCAGAGAGCGTTGGCATGTTGAGCCCTCCAGCAGGATCAGTCAAGAAGTGGAGAAGACTATGGCTCAAATAACATACTGTATAATTCATTTTTTGTGCCTGTACCATCTCAACCCCATACAGTTTAATAATACATATCCTTTCCCACACCCTAGCCATCATAAAAAAAAACAAATAAATAAAGGCATTGCAAACAATCACCCCTGAGCACTCAGTAGGGATGGGTAATACCACTGATTTCCTTTTCGATCCAATACCAAGTAATACTAAGGCTGGTATCCCAATACCGATACTTTAAAAAGTCTTCTTGTGAGCACAAAAGCAGGAAACATTTTTGATTTCTATAGTGAGAATTGGTAAATGCAAACACCAAAATTTTATATCTGAAAGCCTTGGCATTAGTATTAAATAAACTACCAAAGATCAGACTTCTCTACTGACTGGCAGGCTGTGGCAGACAGCATTTGTTTCTCTGCGTGTGGCAAGGGCGAACCCATGTATAGATATTGGGGGGCAAATGAGAGCCCTCTCCCTGATGACTATTTAAAGTGCATTTCCCACAATACTATGATATTTATATATGGAAATTCGTACATTTAGGTCATAGTTTTGAGGACTTGCATTGTGACCAGATATTATTTTACCAGAAGAACAACGGCTGACTTTGATGATCCTTTTGATTTTAATAGTCTGCTTTTATTACTAGTTTTATTTACTGCTAACATGCAGGCCTGGGTTAAAACTAATGTCATCAAATTGTTTACTCTCGCATTCCAGTTTCTCACCTGATGTGTCTCCAGAGCATGTCCCTGTCTGGCCACTGCTTTCAGCATGTCTCGCCCTCTCCCCGTCTCTCTGTGCTGCCTGCACTGTGACCAGATACCATTATTTTACCAGAAGAACAATGACTGACCTTGATTACCATTTTAATTTGATACATTAAATATTCAGCTTGTATTACTAGTTTTATATGCTTTGATGTTATCATGCTGTTTAGCTAGCTATAGAGTAAAGTGTGTAAAGACCAGTGTACAGTAGTAACAGTTACCTGAAACGTTAGCTATTGCCTTATCTACTAAGCTAACGTTACCTATTTAGATATCTAGTTGCTAACTGTCTGAAAAAATCCTGGTTTGTCCAGCTGCTGCGTCGACAAATGTCTTGCCAAGGCACGTATCCCCTGATAGACGTGTATCCCTGTCCTGCTTTCTCCACTTTTTAGGTAACATTACTTCCTCCATTTGTTCACCTCCACTGACTAACCAAAAAAAAAAAAAACACCTGTCAGATTACTATCACAGCACAGAACGATGTGAGGTGGATTAGAACATTAGCAGATATGATTCTGAGCTTTTTTTTAGCGAACATTAGCTAATAGCAACAACAATATGCTAAGTCAGACAACTGACAAGTGTTTGCTAGATGGGCGCAACCAAGTGTACAATTGGGGGGGGTCACACACTTTTGTTTTCCTTAACAAACAGAAATAAATTGGAAATAAGACACAGATCAGAAACAGCAAGAAGGTCCTGGGTTCGAACCCCGGGATTGTCCAACCTTGGGGGTCACCCCAGGATGTCCTCTGTGGAGTTTGCATGTTCTCCCCGTGTCTGCGGTGGGGTTTCTCTGGGTGCTCCAGTTTCCCCCACCATCAAAAAGACATGCATGTTAGGGTTAACACTCCTGTCTGTGCCCCTGACCGAGGCAATAGAAAGAAGAACTGGAGTTGGCCCCAAGGTGCTGCACGGCGGCTGCCCACTGCTCCTAGCTACACAGCTAGGATGGGTTAAATACAGAGAAAGAATTACCCACGGGGATTAATAAAGTATATCAATATATAAAAATGAGATAAAGAATCCGTTGATTGGGTTCATAAAAGGAGGACATATTTAACATAATTTCGCCTGTATATCATCTCAGGTCGTCCTCTGTGTGGAGTTTGCATGATCTCCCCATGTCTGCGTGGGTTTCTTCCAGGTGCTCCGGTTTTCTGTGTGTGTGTGTGTGTGTGTGTGTGTGTGTGTGTGTGTGTGTGTGTGTGTGTGTGTGTGTGTGTGTGTGTGTGTGTGTCATAGCAGTCATAGAGCCTGCCGCTCTATGACTGCTGGGATAGGCTTCAGCATCCCCGCGACCCTGTGAGCAGGATTAGCTGTTTGGATAGTGGTGGTCTACTGTATACTGGGGGAACAGATTGGCATTTTCTCAGTATCGGGGGGGATACGACCCCCCAAAGATTGTGTGGTTACGCCAAAGGTGTGCAGTGCCTTACTACTGCCTTTCTATAAACTATGGGGAGAGGAGTGAGAATGCGGAAGGAAAATTAGTCCCTGTTTTAAACAACAATAAAAAAAATAAGAATAAAAATGAAGCAAAATTATATATCACTAGTTAAAAATAGTACCTGGTATCGATTTTTCCAAAATTAGTATTTATTCTCATAAGCTAACCCTCAGGATCAGAGTATCAAATACTGGTATTGATCCACCCATCCCTAGTGCTCACATACCAAATTTTACCTCAAGGATCAAAATGTACCAACAGGGTGGTTTCAGATCCCTTTTGCTCATACCATCAATACATCAGATGACAGAAATTAACCTTTCATCGTGCTGAGCAATCTTGTAACCATACAGGATGGTTTATATAACAGCAGATTAATTATTTGCAAAATGGATCAATGACATGTTTTTATTCACCTATTTATTTATTTACTATTTATCAAATGCCCCTTTGTTCCTCTTTGACAGAAGCAATAAGAGATTTAAACAAGACTCAAGCAATCCAATAATAGGAAACTTTAACTTTCAAATATGCATATCCAGCCTGTAGCAGAAAAGACAGCAATACTGGCTGCTGATTGTGTAGAAGTTCTGAGGGGACATCACCCTGGCTGTAGAACAATCTAATAAAGGTTAGTGCAAAATATGGTGTAAAACCACTGTGTGAAATCTCTCTATTGATCACAGTTAATTTTATAGACTGTACTTATCTTAACTGGTATATATCGCACCCAACATGACCAGTTTTTCACCGGGTGGATTCAAACTGAAGCTGAGGCAAACAATGTGCTGTTAACTACGAGGAAAAATCACCGGAGATGATGTGCTATCGCTCCAGGGTGACCAATATTACACAAACTGACTCAAATGACCTAATGGGAAGAGCCTGAAAGTGATCGTGTGTGTGTGTGCACGCACGCACACACGCACACACACACACACACACACACACACACACACACACACACACACACACACACACACACACACACAAGCTCGGTCACCTTCAGGCTCTTCCCATTAGGTCAACTCCTCATCGAGGTGGATGGTCTATTATTCACATCTGACATCCATTTAGATAGGAGGCAGAAAAGGTAGGAAGGTCTGTATGACCATCTCCTCAAAGTGATGCAAGTGAACAGTATTTGTAATTGTGAAGAGCAGATGACTTGGACAGTGGTTCAGGTATTTAATCCTCAGTCAAACTAATAACTGCTAGAAAAAAAATGACAGTATTCATTAAATAGATACATAAACCTAAGCGTCATCATAAAACCTAACATTTTATGAAGTGTATTTATGTCTGTTGCCAAGAGTGGCTAGAGCAGTACATGTGATATTAAACTATCCTTGCCAAAACTGATCAGACCTCTGGTTCTGTGGTGTGACAGATAAAGAGTTAAGATGAAAGAATTTCATTTCTTAATTTATAGTCTTTATTTGAACTTTAACAGAATAAAACAAATTGTATTCATCGCTGTAGGGAATTTGTATTGTAAAGCAGCAAGCGGACTCAGAACCATGCAGGCTTAAAGCAGCTGTAGACAGCTCTTCAACTCTCCCCCCTCCCTTAGTAGGCCAGAGGGTTAGCGCACGTATTAGGGCGTACCGTTACGGAGCGGATAAAAGCATCAAATTTTGCATGAGGCTTCTCTAGGACCAACTAAAGGATTTTAGGGTAGGAGCCCCACAAAAATATTGAAAATACCCATACAGAACACAAAAGTTGTTCTTGTATTCAAAAAAATATTTTTTCTGAGTCATAGAGAGGACATTGATGATAAATTATTTATTGCACACAAAAGAAGTTGAAACTGATTTTTAATTGTCCCCTGATTATTAACCCCCCCCTAATGATGTGTAAAATGGAGCAATCGCATGGGCTGCCTATCATGCTTCTCTGCAACCCTCAATGGAAGACCCCCCAGCAAGAACCACACTACTCCCTCTTTTCTATGAGAAATCTGCCACACCAGCTATGATTAAGCATGGCATGGATGTTCAGAGACAGGCTGTTGAGTATCTCAATCCGGGACAGATCCCTGTCACAGCATTTGACCAGCCTCCGTTTGCTCTGGCAAAGTTAGTACAATGGAAATGGCCAGACACACATGGTGAAAGAGTTCATGTAGTCATGCTAGGTGGACTTCACACAGAAATGGCCCTCTGGAATACACTGGGTGATCTCCTGGAAGGCTCTGGTTGGACAACAGCACTATCAGAAGCAGATGTGGCATCAAGTGGCATGGCAGCATCATTTCTCAAAGCAGCACATCTAACTCGAACCAGGCATGCCCACCAGGTCACTGTCTTGACACTGCACAATCTATAGCAGGAGGCTTTCAGGCTTAGTGCAGGCCCCAAAGATGAAGAGTCTCTCCTGGCTTGGAGAAATGAAATGCTGAAGAAGAGTCCTACTTTTATGTTCTGGGATCTGATACTGAAATATGAAACCCTCATCCTCATCTTCATCAGGGCACACAGAGAGAGGAATTTCCTACTGTATATAGAAGTGCTTGAAGCACTGGTCCCTCTTATTCTTTGCCTTGGACCATGTGAACTATTCAAGATGGATGTCTGTCCATATCAGGGACATGAAGTCTTTGCCCCGCTGTATAAAGGATGAGTTTGAGAAGAATTCACACTGGGTTATTTCCAAGACATACAATAAGTTCTCTGCAATTCCCTTTGACCAAGCTCATGAACAGGAGAACAAGTATGTGAAAGGTTCAGGGGGTGCAGTGGGCCTTACGGAAAACCCAGATGCCTTCAGACGATGGATGCTCTCCGGCCCAGAGTTGGCAAGATTGCTAAGGGAATTTGAAGATGGATATCTCAAAGAAGATAATGAAGAGAACTTCCAGCACCACGAGCAGGGTCTTGCAATGCAGAAGACCTTTCAGAGACAAGTCAAAAGTCTATCTGAAACCATGAAAAGAATGGGAAATCCTTTCTTGGATGATTTCAAAGATCTTGTGACTCTTGACAGCCGGAACTGCACAGATAAATCCGTCGTGAATACAGTACTCATCTTGGAAGAGACAGGAAAGAGACAATATCAGGAGTTTGTCAAGAAGGTGCTTGAAGAACGGACACGCTCCATCCATGATCCAATCAAGAGGAATGCCTTGGCACTCTTCAGGCAACCTTGACGCAAGACAATGGCGAAACATGGGAAAAAGATCAAAGTGCTTCAGAACAACGTGGCACTCTTTGGCCAGCTATATATAGCTATGCAAAGCCGTGAGAGTAACTTGGATGAATTCTTCGCACATGAGGTACAGTCCTTCCCTCCTTCCCTCTCAGACTTTGGGAAACTTCATCTGACCGGCACCAAATCTGACCTGCTGCAATGTCTTGAGCACCCAGGGCAACCAGAGCCACCCTCAACCTATGACTGCAAAGTCCTTGATGGAGCAGTCATTGTCCACTGCCTGCCCACTGTGAGAGTGACCACATTTGATACCTATGCAGATGAGGTTTTCATCCCTTACTTACAGAAGCAGCTACATAATACCAAGCAGCTGGATGTTGTATGGGACACATACATCCCAGACAGTTTGAAGGAGTCCACCCGCGAAAAGAGAGGACAAGGTGTTCGCAGAAAAGTGTCAGGCCCGACAAAGCTGCTCGGAAATTGGATGGATTTTCTCCGTGATCCAAGCAATAAGAAGGAGCTGTTTGACTTTTTGACATCCAAGATTGAACTGTTCAGCTGGCCACAAACCAAAGCTTTGCATGTCACATCAGGGCAAGCTGTGTCGTCTTTTGGTTCCAGTAGCAAAATGAACTCTTGCAATCATGAGGAGGCTGACACTAGGATTGTGGTCCATGTACAACATGCACTGGAGCATGGAGCGAAAACTGTCCTTGTGCACACTGTGGACACTGATGTCATCGTCATCCTTGCAGGCTTGTTTCATGATTTACTGGTAATTCAACCCCTGACTGACATCTGGGTGGCTTTTGGGATGGGCAAAAAGTACAGATTTTACCACATCAACAGCATGTGCAAAAGCCTGGGGGAACCTAAATCCAGAGCTCTGCCTATGTTTCATGCGTATTCCGGCTGTGACACTACATCTGCCTTCAATGGAAAAGGTAAAAAGTCAGCTTGGCGGGCCTGGCAAGCCTATGATGCTGCCACAGAAACATTCATCGACCTGGCAAAGCGTCCCTTCCAGCAACTAAACGTAGATAGCCAGCAGTTCAGTGAGCTTGAAAGATTGACTGTCATCCTGTATGACAAATCCAGTCCTTCGAACTCAATTAACCAAAAAAGAAAAGAACTCTTCTGTGAAGAAAATAGAACAATGGAGAAATTACCTCCTACCCAGAATGCACTCCTCCAGCACGTGAAATGGGCAGTCTACCAAGCAGGCATCTGGACCACCAGTACACAAACCCACCAAGCCATTCCTTCTCCAGAGAGCTACGGATGGACCAAGGAATCGGGATCATAGGTGCCAGTCTGGCTAACAATTCCTGAGGTCTCCAGAGCTTGCAGAGAGCTCATCAGATGCTCATGTAAAGGGGATTGTAGCTCTTGCAAATGCAGCACTGGAAATTTGGACTGCTCACCTCTTTGCAATGCAACTGTAACAGATAGACACAATAAACAGTAACTCACTTCTTCTGCCCCATGTTTTCACATTAAGATGCATGTTCATTTGTATTCATCATTGCATTAAATGTGTTGTTGATAATACTTAATGTTTGGGGACTTTATTTCTGTAAAAGTTGGCCAACTTTACCACATTTGGAAGTGATTTGATGATTTTATGATGCATATTGTCTGAAAAATACTAGGCGGATTTTCAGATACTTCATTGACATTGACAGTGTTGCAATTTGATATTTTAAATTGAGATTTTCCAGGGGCTCCTACCCTAAAATCCAATAACTGACCCTAAGGAACCATCCTACCAAAAATGGCGCTTTTATCCGCTCCGTAACGATCATTTCACTAAGCCACCGGACTATAGCATTTCCAAGTGTTTTTGTTTGCACCGCTGTCACAAAGACAACCGGATCACTTTGTGTTTATTTGCAGCCTGGCTAATGTCCAAAGCAAGAAACAACCATTAGAATCCCAGTTTGAACTAGAAACCCTAATCTCAGTACTATGATAAAGGCAGAGTAAAACATGCAGTAGTATTGATAAGTAGGCAGGTTATGTTACTTACTGATTCAGCAGAAAGAATGCCAACTGAATGTCGGTCCTTTCTGTGTGGAGTCTGCATGTTCTCCTTGTGTTTGTGTGGGTTTCCTCCGGGCACTCTGGTTTCCTCCCACCATCAAAAAGACATGTGTTAGGGTTGATACTCCTACCTGTGCCCCTGACTAAGGTAATGGCAAGACGAACTGGAGTTGGTCCCCGTGTGCTGCACGGTGGCTGCCCACTGCTCCTAGCTACACAGCTAGGATGAGTTAAATGCAGAGAGTAAATTTCATTGTATGTATATGTACAAATGAAAAATATAGTGTATCCTATTCTATTCTACTTCTCTGATTTTCTGACCCAGCTACGTGCCATCTTACCTTCCGTTCTTCTCTTGGGTGATATTTGTATCCACATTGATGACACTGACTGTAAATCTGCGATTGAATTCCCAGAACTGCTACAATGCTTCAACTTCAAAAACATATCAACTTCTCCACTCACTGCAATCGTCACATCCTGGATTTGGTCTGCTCCACTGGTCTCACAAGACAACAACTGTCCAGCCTCAATCGCAATATCTCTGACCACCTGGCAATCACCATAGACATTGACATCCCTAGCTTCATCCCAAAAGTCATACTCACAATATCCTTCAGAAATCTCAAATCTAGTAAAAATGTCTGCCTCCCCTCCTCCACGGTCTGATAATCCCTCCGATCTTGTCAGTTATTATAATGACACGCTCTCCTCTGTCTTGATCAGCTGGCCCCCCATTAAAACCAAAACAGTCTCATTCATACAATCAGCTCCCTGGTATACTCCTGAACTCCATCAAATAAAATCCTGTAAGCATCAGCTCGAAAGACTGTCAAGTCAAGTCAACTTTATTTGTATAGCCCAATATCACAAATGACAAATTTGCCTCAGTGGGCTTTACAGCAACACAACATCCTGTCCTTAGACCCTCTCATCAGATAAGGACAACTCCCTAAAAAAAAAAAAAAAAAAAAAAAAACCTTCAACAGGGAGAAAAAAACATCACCTTTTCAGAGTGTTGCTGGAGGCAATGTCAGCAGAACACAAGGATGTTTTGCTGCATAATGATGTACGCTGGCTGAGCAAAGGCCATGTGATGAAGAGGGTGTGTGACCTGCGCGATGAGCTTGTCATTTTTATCTGGACTGCGGAGCCAAAAAACCCAAGAATATCAGAGGTTTTTAAGTGACAATAAGGTGATGGTATATGTTACTTTTTTGTGTGACATCATGTCTCATATAAATCCCCTTAATCTGCACTTACAAGGCAAGAACCACACTGTTGCAGACATGTATGAGGTGGTTGAAGCTGTTGAACCTTTTGGAGAGAGAGACATTTATGGGTGAAAGTTGCACTTTTCATTGTCTGTGGGAGCATTGCGAGAAGAGCGAAATGCAGGAGGATCCAGCAATGAAAGGTTTCATGACGAGCCTGGCAGAAAACTTCAAGGAACAATTTCAAAGCTCCCCTAAACTCTCAGGTGACGTTCTCCTCTCCCTGAGACTGCCGTTCTCCATTTTGACTGATGGCCAGTACAGCGCAGAGGCCAAAAGGCTGGTACCTTCCATAGATGAGGCAACTCTTCAGACGGAGGTCTTGAAGATGGAAACATCTGATTTGCTCAAAGCACAACACAAGGACGTTGGGGTGGGTGACTTTTGGATCCAATGTGGTTCCCCAAGCTTGATTCAAAAGCATGACAACTGTTGCAATGCTCCTACTCATAATTTTTCCCTCCACATACATATGTAAGTCGTTTTCTTCAACAAACTCTATCAAGAACCAGGAAAGAAACAGACTCTCCAAAGCACATCTTGGCCAGTGCCTCAGGTTTGCCACAACAGAATACAGGCCCAACATCAGAGAGATTGCCTCATCCCATCGCTCTCACTTCTCTCACTGATTAGTGAATATACATCCATTTATTTTTGCTCATTTGTCCATAATTAAATGGTTGGTTTTGGACTTATTTTGTTTCAAGAGTGCATTTCCTTTCTTGTGTGACCCTCAACACAAGCTTTAAGAATCCCAGGCCTAAATTATTACTACTACTATTACTACTACACCTACTATTACTACTACCAATGACGACAACAACAACAGCAACAACAACAACAATAATAATAATCATTATAGCCACAACAATCACATCTGCATATAAAACAACTTTTGCTGGTGCAATGGGAACCCCCCCCCCGGACGTTTTGGCCCTTGGCTTGGCATGCATGACATGATTTGGCCCTTGGGGAAAACTAATTGGGGAACCCTGGCCTATTGTCAATGGGCTGAAATTTTCTTACGCAGCTTTAAGTTCTTTTGACTTTTGGTCTCACATAGTATATATGGATAATTGAAAACAACAGCAGCCGTTCCACCATGTGACGTTGGATCTCTTTAAGGAAAATATCTATTCGCAAAACCAGCTTTGGTTTCATGAAGCATTTGAAGGAAATGTTCTGGATTTCATATTAGGATTTAGTAAAAAGTGCGGTTACATGTTTCTTTTGTCTAAGCATATACGCAGCCTTTGTGGCAACCAAACAAGTGGCCACCACGTCCCCCCGCCCCCCACAGCCCACCATGAGCCTTTGAAGTAATGCACTGACTGTAAAAAAAAATCAGTTTAAATGAAGATATCATTATTTATGAATTCAAACAATTGTCCTCTTCTTATATTCTGTGAATAATATGAGCTGATGGATATACGCTGTTAGTAACACTAATGAGGCATTATGATGGAAATAATGGACCAGTCGTCGAGGTTACTGAGCTCCTTAGGATTCATCTTTCTGATGTATCACCAAAATATATTTGCTGCTGTTTGAGACGCAAAGAGGAGAGAGGTCTTTTCATGACAACTCCATTCTCTGCAAAATTGCATGACAATGGCGTTAGATTGTCTCTCCTGAGAATCCAGTAAGCCAGAGGAATGTGTCGAAGACATGAACCTGCATGCCATGTGACAGCTGATATTTCCTCTTGGAGGAGGGAAAAGGACCGAGGTGTAAAGTTATTCATTACTGATGATCCATGGGGGTAGTCCCTAGCAGGGAGACACCTATAGAGGAACACTTAGATTTCCAAAATAGGATGGCCATTCTTTATTGTAATTTTTGATTGCTGTAATTCGGTTGGACTTTGAGTACAACTCTCAAAAATTTGATCAGTATGGACCCTGACATCCTGTTTTGCGTCCACCAGATATGTGTTTGTCAGGGTCGTTTTGGTTCCCCTTCTCTAACCTCAGTTTCTTCTGTCCCGAAGGCATTTTTGTAAAAACCTTCACCAGGTGCTGGAAACATGCTCATGTTGGTAGATTCTTGTTAACACACGGACGGGTAGTGAGACTGGCAGGGAGAGACCAAAAGAAAGAGACAACCAAGACAATCAAGCTGGTGGGCAGACCGATAACTCAAATCAAGTAAAGTCAAGTTAATTTATATAGCACATTTAAAACAACCACAGTTGAACCAAAGTGCTGCACAATCTTAAAATACAATATAAAATAAGTGACACATATGAATATAAATATTTGTTAATATATGATAAGGAGATGTTGTAAACATATTCTTAGATCAAAAATCAAATCAAATAACAGTGCATTATCTGTAGATGTGGCCATAAATGGTTACATTCGATAATTAATGTAACTCTCTGAAGCTTTGTGCACTTTAAATGTATAGATGATCTGTGTGTCTTTGTGCATCAGTGAGATTTTTCTGCCTTTCATTTGATCTACTTCAAGTTCAAGTTCAACTTTATTGTCACGTGTGGAATACAGAGAAATTCTTGTGCTCTGCCTCTCTCTGCCTTAACACAAGAGGGACAAGGACAAAGGACACAAAGGACACACCATCCGAAAAAAGAGCCAACACTGCAGACCTACATAGACCATGTATACTATGACTTACATGATAACACAACAATGCAAGGTGTGTATGGGTGCGTCAGCTGTTCAGTAACCTGACAGCCTGTAGAAAGAAACTATTACTGAGACAGATGGTGTGTGATTTATGCGCTGGTAACGTTTTTTAAATGGAAGGAGTGAGAACAGAACGTGAGCGGGGTGGCTGGTGTCCTTAATGATGTTTTGGGCTTTCTTTTGCAGTGAGTGGTGTAAATATTATGAAGTTTTGGTAGTTTCATGCCAGTGATTTTTTTGCTGCTGTCTTTACAGTCCTTTGAGGCAGTCTGCAGTCCTGAGCAGTCAGGTTGCCAAACCACACTGATACAGCCTGTCAAGACACTCTCCATGGTACTGTGATAAAAGTTCATAATAAGAGTTTTAGTACTCATACCAAAACTCTTGAGACGCCTCAGAAAATACAGTCTCTGCTGTGCTTCTTCAGGATGCAATTGGTGTTGAGAGACCATGTGAGGGTGTCTGTGATGTGTAAACTGAGAAACCTAAAACTGTCCACGTTTTCACTTGATGACCCATTAATGAAAATAGGAATGCTATTTCCTCTGATTTTTCTAAATCAACAATGATTTCTTTTGTCTTATTGACATTTAGAGAGAGGTTGTTATGATAGCACCATATGGTTAAATCTTCCATTTCCCCCCTGTAGGCCCTCTCATCGCTGTTGCTTATTAGTCCAATCACTGTGGTATCATCTGCAAATTTAATGATGTCATTATTGTCATATTTGGCAACACAGTCGTATGTAAACAGACTGTACAATAGGGGACTAAGACAGCAGCTGTGAGGCATGCTGGTCCTAAGAATTAGTGTGGATGATTGTGTTTTATCTATTCTCACAGTCTGGTGCCTGCCTGTCAGGAAATCAAATAGCCAACTACAGATAGAGCTGCCCAGACCAAGACCTCTTAGTATCAGCACCAGTTTGGATGGTACAATTGTATTAAAAGCAGAGCTGTAATCAATAAATAACATTCTGACATGGGTATTTTTATTTTTCAATGTGTACTAAAGCAGTACGCAGAGCAAGTGAGATAGTGTCTTCTACAGATCTGTTGGAACAGTAGGCAAATTGTAATGGGTCAAGGGTAGCAGGAATGTTACATTTTATATATGATATACCCAATCTTTCCGGGCACTTCATAATAACACAGGACAAAGCAACAGGTCAGTAATGATTAAGTAAGAGTCAGGTTTTTTCTTAAAACACACTGGAAGCACATGTGATGACAGGGACAGGTTAAAACCTGAGATAGCTGAGTGTGTACTTTCTTGTTTTTTGGGTTTTATGAGGGCAACAAAAAACCTGGTAGAATGTATTTTCCCTCATTGTTAAAAACATTTTGTATTACTAATGGTGATAGTATGTTGCTGGTTAAGATGCTTGCTGAAACATTCACTCTTTTATTATTTTTTTTTTGTGGCAGAAAACTGTACAGCTAGACCCAGTTTTCATTGCTGTGGCTGATTTAGAAACATGCCTGCTCAATAATCAGACAGAAAACATGAGAAATATTGCAAATGTACATGATAAACCTGTAAATACCATTACCAAATTATCTGGGCATTCAGGTTCTGTGGAGGTGAAAGCAGCAGTAATAACCAGCAAACCAAGCATTTGTGGGATAGTCCCTTGATAAAGTCCCTGTAATTATGATGAGATGTGATGAGAGGGTACCAATAGTTCTAATAGTCATTGGTATTTGCACAAGTTTTACTGTTTGCTGTTTCACGTTTTACTTTTTTCATTATTGTTGCTGTCATCAACTGTGCCATCTGCTATTTTCACTTTTAATGTTGCAATGCCTGTTCATTATAGTTACTGTTACTGACTGCACAATCTACCATTTGCACAAGATTACTGTTTACAGTTGCATATGTCACCTTGCTATTGTACAGACATTCTCTACTGTAGTACACTGTCCAACAAAGTGCATCCAAAGTCTGCACCGACTGTGTTTTTAGTACATATTTTATTTGTTTTGTTTTTTTGTGCCTATGCTTTTCTTGCACGTCGACTTCTCTTCGTTCTCTGAGTACTCCTATAAGTACTTCTATTTCCCGCTTGTGTGTTGAGCAAGCAAAACAAGCATTTCAGTATGGGAAGGGTGTAAACTTGCTTTCATATATGACAGCTAACTTGAAACTTGTATTGACTTTACTGATTCTTCTCCCAGACTAGCTTTGCCTACATTGTCTTGTATAAATGAAAAGCTTATACTGTATTTGCTGCCCAGTCAGCTGCTAAGGTTAAATGATTGATAATGACTTTGGTGGTTCATCACCCATCCCTTTTACAGAATAAAATCGTATTAATAAACTTTAAAAACAACATCTCAACCACTAATTTTTTCAGTCACTACAATACCCCTTTATTTTCACATCTACTTGAAATTTAGAAAACTGCAAACTACAGAACATGCAGAATGCTGTTGATCTTCATGAACAACAACAAAAGCCTACACCTCCAATAAAAATAATGTTTGTTTTTGTCCTACCAATACATGCAACCCTTCAAATTCAACCCAGTTCAAAGAAGCATACAAATCTACAAATTCAACTTGCAGGGAAAGGGGGAGAAAACATGCAAATGTTATATTCACCTTGCACCTCCGTTCCTTTCCTATCATATAAGATCAGTCCTTGGGAGTGCACATGGGGGGGAGGTGTATGGTTAAAGTGTCAGTCTTTTGAGCTTGAAATGACTCTCCAAGATGGCTTACCGCTGATATGTCTCACTGGTTGTGAGCAGGTGCTTAGAAAGCAGAAACCATATCGACCTCGTCACAAGGCAGATAAGGGGAAAGAGATGAGGTCAGGGGTTGTTCTACTCCTTTGCACTGAAAGATGGAAGACGTACAAGAGGATACCTTTAAAGGAGCACATCCTGATTTTGACAAGCACAATGTAAATTTAATGTGTATATGTACGTATAATTCTTGAATAAGGTGGAAAATGTCAAATGAATAGGCTCTCTATAGAGAACCATGAACCGGGAATGTGTTTGAGGGGATGAATGTGGTTGCCTTAAAAAAAGAAAAAGAAAAAAAAGAATCTAAACTGCATGGGTTTACCTTGGCTCAGGGCCCACTCTTACATGTTGTTCTATCACGTGTACTTTCTGTCTTTTTTCACCGAAATACTCAATCGCAAGCGAACACTGTAGAAATGGCTTTCAAAACCAATTATTGATTTCTCTTTCAAGGATACATCTTAACCTACAGTAGAGACAAAAATGCCACTATCCGAGTTACCAAATTTGAACCGAAACCTCAGATAAACTGAAATGTTCTTTTCAGTGTTGTACATGTTTATGGAGGCCATCACTCGCATCCACAGGGATGAGTAATTCGTTTTTGGGAGGGGGGGATTTTTCCCCGTTTTTCTCCCCAACTGTACCTGGCCAATTAACCCACTCTCCCGAGCCGTCCCGTTGCTGCTCCACCCCCTGTGCCCATCCGGGAAGGTGCCCCAACTGACCAGAGGACGTGCTAATGCAGCGACCAGGACACATACCCACAACCGGCTTCCCACCCACAGACACGGCCAATTGTGTCTGTAGGGACGCCTGACCAAGCTGGAGGTAACACGGGGATTCGAACCGGAGATCCCCGTGTTGGTAGGCAACGGAATAGACTCCTACGCTACCTGGACACCCCAGGGATGAGTAATTCTGGTTGAAATTTCCACAGATTTACCTTTGATTAAGTGTTGTACCTCAACACCCACAGCTGTTCAACTTACCTTACAGTTAAAACACTGTTCTCAGTATATACTTTCTTTTGTAGAGTCAAACCCACAGAGGCTGTGTTAACAATAATACAAAAGAAATATTCACTTTATAAAGCTGTGATTACAACTCAAGCCTTTTTGACCACACTTCACAGCCACAGTGACACCTATCAAATATTAAGTCTCTGAGGATGCTGTGGTATGAAGGCCTTTGCTGATGGCCATTGAAAAACAAGTATGTATATTAAACATTTGCATTTCCAGTAAAGTAGCTGCGAAAAACAAAACAAAAACAGGGAAAAAGTAATTAAAGACCCCCTCTGATGAAAATCAAGTTTATAACCTTGTTAACATGTACAAGTGGTGTTAGGGTAATGTTATAAGACATATCAGGAGCAAAATAAACAGTCAACACCATGGCTTAGCATATCTGCTTTGAAACTTTCATATGTCACAAACCTAAGGAACCAATCCCGTTAATGGGTGGGGTGGTGCTTTACATATCATTATGTGCGCCTGCTTTGCGAGCCAGAGGAGAAGCAGTGTTGCTACTTATCATAAATTTGCCAGCTTTAAGTTTTGTTTTAGGCTCCAAATTTACAAAAGGAAAAACGGTGAGCCTTCATTTATAGCCAAAGGATCCGAAAATCCCAGAGAAATGGGTAGTTTTTGTTTTTGTTGTTTTTTTTGGAAAAACCATAATGTCCCAGCCAAACTTCCAGAGAAAACTTGGGTTTGCAGTAGCCATTTTCAAGAATGCTGTTTTGAAAATTTGACACAAAAACAGATGGGCTTTGCCACAAAACTTATATTGAAGTCCGACGCGGTGCCATCCATTTATCCTGGGGACACAGCGAGTACGAGCCAACATATTGGTCAACTGGTAAGTTTGTTTTTCTTTCTCTTTTGCCAGAGACTTTCTGTGGTGTTCAAAGCATTTCTTCTTAACGGCCCATCTGAGTGTTCATCTTTACAAGGTAGATAACTTGTCAGAGCTGGCGAGCAGGACCAAGGTTTATCTAAAGTTAGCAACACATTATAAGCTGATTGATAACGTAGTCTGATATGTCCACATGTACGTGACTGGCAAGTCAGTTGCCATGAGGAGGTTTGGACAGAGGGATGGAGGCAAGTCACATATATTTATTACGAGACATGCAGACATACAGAGCTGGCCACAGATCTGTCTGGTACGGAGAGTTATCTCAGTCTTTTCTTGGTGTACCTCACGCCCTTTCCTCCCTTTAGCTCCGGTTCCTTGTGGTGACAGCCACCCGGCGGCAGCCCCGACCAGTGGGGTGTGCTGTCCACGGCACATGGAGCGTCTCCCTCTGTCTCTCTCTCTCCATCCATGCTAGCCTGCTGTCTCTCTTATCTGTCTCATCCACCTCAGTTGTCTGGTACATAACGCCTCCACCCAGTGTGGTGATGGCGGTGAGGCTCCACTTGCCCACGCCAACTCACCCCCCCCAGCGCTAACAAGCCACAGCGAGCCTCTTCTTCAGAATCAGTTTCCAGTTCGAGCATGTAGTATGGCTGAATTACTCTTGTATTATCACTTGCCACTGTGTAGTGTACAGTAGCAAGCAAAAGAGAAAACAAGCAGAGGTTAGTGTTTGATGGGCAGGGTCGACGGTTAACAGGTATATGCACTGCAGGTGAGCGGCGGAGGGGTGAGGGGTGAGGGAGATTTGAATTGAAAGCGGGGATAATTTGCATATTCATAGATTTTCTATTTTTTTAATGAGGGAGAGGAATAGATGTGATTTTCAGGATTTTAACAAGATAATTGAACTTATTTTACAGAAAAAACACATCAGACAATTTATTATATCAAGCAGAGCATTTTATATATCTCAAACATGACTGGAGGGGGACTTTAATATCCCAATACTGATATAGAATTAGTGAAGGTTATACAAAAGATTCAAATTCATTGTACAAAGCAAAATCATCTTTACAGTTATGTCAATATCGATAGGTTGAACCCAAGGGTATAATAGTGTCTCAGCAACAGTGATAAAGAAGTGTTTTTTGTGAAAAGATTTCTCCCATGAGCTCTACATTCATTCCTCCAGTCATCAGCTATACTTCTTTATCTCATTCAGGTGCGGGAAGAGTGTGCTGAGCCAGGGTGCTACTCCGGACAAGTCACCAGTCCATCTCAGGGCCCACATGCACCATTTATAATTAATCTCCAATTTTCAGTCTCCTAACATGCATGTCTTTGGATAATGGGAGGAAACTCAAGTACATGGTAGAAACCCATGCAAAACAATATGCAAACTTTGCATAGATGAGGTGGAACAACCCAGGAACCTCTTGCTGTGAGACAGCAGTGCTAACCTCTAAGACGCTATGCCACCCTGAGAGGCATTTGAAAAAAAAACCAGTAGTAACTAACTCAGCTCGCTGTTCTTTATGAAGCTTCTGAGCCCATGCAATGTGCCACTCCGACTTGAAATGGGTGAATCAAATTGGCTGAAAATAACACTTGTATAATAGGTTACCGCATGTTATAGGACACCCAATCGCAACATTTTTTTTTACTCGCTTTCAACCTCTTCAAACTAAAGAATGTGAAAGTGAAATGGAACTAATCTCACCGTCACTGTGCTTTCAGTCTTTCCCTTTGTCGCTATGTGTGACTTTTGGGACTGAATGCTAATTGTATGAGGGGACATGCTTATCAGTGCCGAGACACATCACTGAGCTGACCCGCATATAGGATAAGACACTCAAGCTTTTTCCCTCTGCCATCCAGAGTGATGAGACAGAGAGAAATAAGGAGAGAATGACAGAGAGAGAAAAGAAAGGGGAGAGAAGAACAATATATTTTGAGAAATGTGGTTCAGGATGCATTTGCAGTCATGATGTAGTGTTCTTTCTGAATAAACTAACAATTGGTTTTAATTTCTGCAGTACACATCTAAAGTTACGAGATCAACTTGTAGATTGTAAATCGGGATCCAAGCAGGTGTTAGTCTGTGGTGAAATGGGACTTTTAGAATCTCTTTGCTTATTACTCTGTCCTTAAATGATGTTGAATGCTAATTTAGAGATGATTTATGGCACATATGTTTAAATGATTTACTACAGTTTTATAGAATATAATTCAATCAACTTTGTGCATGGATGTTGTAATCCACTGCAATTTTATAAGATAAATAGACGAATTTAGATGCGATTTCGTCAAAGCCCTATATATATTATTTTCATTTAGTTAAGTACAGATGGCTCCAGAATACCAAATTTGTGCAGCAAAATGACATGGCGCTTTGGAGATATGACAGAAACTGTATGTCCTTTTATCTGTTAGATGCTGCCCAAGCATGGCACTGGTTATGTTACGTCTTTCTTGAATGCTGTAAAACATGACCAATTGTGGTGTTGCCCAGGTATAAAGGTTTGAATAGGTTTGATCATACTACTACTACTACTACTACTACTACATTACATTACATTGCATTACATTACAGTCATTTAGCCGACGCTTTTATCCAAAGCAACTTACAATAAGTGCATTTAACGTAGAAAATCCGGAGAACTACTAGTCATCAGAGGTCATAAGTTCATCTAAACAAGCATCTAAGAGCAAAACCAGTGCTAAAGTAAAAATGCAAGAAAGAGTTTTTTTTTAATGAGTGAATACAGTAAGTGCTAAGAACAAGTAACAGCGTAGTAGTTCTTAAAGAGGTGAGTTTTCAACCTGCGCCGAAAGATGGGCAGCGACTCCGCTGTCCTGACATCAGTAGGGAGTTCATTCCACCACTATGGGGCCAGGACAGAAAAGAGCCGTGACTGGGTCGATCAACAGCAAGGGCCTCTGAACGACGGGGCAACCAGGCGTCCCGAGGCAGCAGAGCGAAGTGGTCGGGGATGTAGGGCTTGACCATGGCCTGGAGATAGGAAGGAGCTGTTCCTTTCACTGCCCTGTAGGCCAGCACCAGAGTCTTAAACTGGATGCGAGCAGCTACTGGGAGCCAGTGTAGGGACATGAGAAGGGGAGTTGTGTGGGAGAACTTAGGGCGGATGAACACCAGACGAGCTGCAGCTTTCTGAAAAAGCACCAGAGGTCTGATGGCCGAAGCCGGGGCGCCAGCAAGGAGGGAGTTGCCGTAGTCCAGCTGGCAGATGACCAGAGCCTGGATGAGCACCTGTGTTGTCTCATCGGTGAGGAATGGGTGAATCCTCCTGATGTTATAGAGGAGAAATCTGCAGGAGCGAGCAACCAATGCCACGTTTGCAGCAAACGACAGTTGGTCGTCCAGGATCACACTCAGATTCCTCACAGTCCGAGTTGGCGTCACCACGGTGTTGTCAATGGTGATGGCCTGGTCTCGGTGCAGGCAACCTTTCCCCAGGAGGAACATAAGCTCTGTCTTGTCCAGATTGAGCTTCAGGTGGTGTGTTGCCATCCACTCTGAGATGTCAGTCAAGCACGCAGCAATACATGTCTCTACTTGTGTGTCAGAGGAAGGAAAGGACAAGATCAGCTTGGTGTCATTGGCATAACAATGGTAAGAGAAGTCATGTGAGCGAATAACAGAACCCAGGGATGTCGTGTACAGGGAGAAAAGGAGAGGACCCAGAACCGAACCCTGTGGAATGCCTGTAGTCAGTCTGCGAGGCTCCGACACAGATCCCCTCCATGTCACCTGGTAGGAGCGACCCATCAGGTAGGATGCAAACATTGAGAGTGCATAGCCTGTGACAACCAGCCCCTCGAGGGTAGAGAGGAGGATCAGGTGGTTCACTGTGTCGAATGCAGCTGACAGGGCCAGGATTAGCAGGACAGAGGAGAGAGAGTTTGCTCTTGCAGAGTGCAGTGATTCTGTCACTGCAAGGAGGGCCATCTCTGTCGAGTGACCCACCCTGAACCCAGACTGGTTGGGGTCCAGGAGGTTGTTCTGGTGGAGGTACAAAGAAAGTTGGTTATAGACAGCACATTCGAAAGTTTTGGATAGAAAGGTTAGAAGGGAAACCGGTCTGTAGTTTTTGACATTAGAGGGGTTAAGCAATGGTTTCTTGAGAAGGGAGGTGACTCTAGCAGTCTTGAAGGCAGATGGAAACCATCCTGCCTGGAGGGAGGTGTTGATGAGGTGGGTTAGATAGGGGAGGAGTTCAGGTGCTATAGACTGAAGAAGAGGGGAGGGGACCGGATCAAGGGAGTATGTGGTGGGGCGACTGTATGTGATGAGGTTTAGAACCTCGTCGGGGGAGAGGGGAGCAAGGTGGGATAGGGTGGGACGTGAGAAGGTTTCAAAGAGTTTCTTAGGATTAGAGGCAGAGGATAGGATTTTAGATTGATTGAATGCAGCCTTAACAGCAGAAAGGGAGGAGGAGAAAGTGGAAAGAAGAGATTGGAAGTTGAGAAGATCCTCTGGGAGTTTGCCTTTTCTCCATTTGCGCTCTGCCACTCTCAGGCTTCGTCAGTATGTACTGAGTCGGCCAGCCAAGGGGCAGGTGGAGTTGGGTGTGCAGGCCTGGAGGTGAGGGGACAGAGCTTGTCCAGAGAAGAGGAGAGGGTAGAGAGAAGAAGATCAGTAGCAGTGTCAGGGGGTAGGAGAGAGAAAGATTCAGGTGTAGGGAGGATAGAGGTAACAGAGGAAGAAAGATCAGTAGTGGAGAGAGAGCGGAGGTGTCTACGGATGAAAACCATGTGGGTAGGGGAAGGGGCTGAGGGGGGTGAAGAGAGGGAGAGAGAGTAGGACATGAAATAGTGGTCAGAGAGCTGGAGGGGAGTAACAGAGATTGGAAATAGGCCAGTGTCTAGTAAAGATAAGGTCCAGCGGGTTGCCGGCCTTGTGGGTAGGAGGAGAGGGTGAGAGGTGAAGGTGAAAGGAGGAGAGGAAAGAGAGAAGAGGATCTAGCTTGTTAGTGTGGATGTTGAGGTCACCGAGAAGGATAAGTGCAGAGTCATCAACAGGGAAGTGCGAGACAAGTGTGTCAAGCTCCTCCAGAAACTCACCAAGGGGGCCTGGTGGGCGGTACACAACCACGATGGTGAGTTTGACTGGATAAGAGACAGTAACAGCATGAAATTCAAAAGAGGGCGGAGAAAATTGTGGAATGGAAACAAGAGAGTATTTCTGTGAATGTTCTCATTCATCCAGGTCATGGTTATCCAAAGGAGTTGAATCAAGTGCAACTGGACTTAGAGAAGAGGGTATTTCCATTTCAGGGAGATTAGCAGGCCAGTACCACCACCCCGCCTCCCAGCTCTGGGAGTGTGAGAAAAAGAGTACACATCAGACAGAGGTATGGGTGTGGTAGTGTTTTCTGGCATGATCCATGTCTCAGGTAGAGCAAGAAAGTTGAGGGTAAGCAAGGATACGTAGCCTGAGATAAACTCAGCTTTTGGCACCGCACACTGGCAATTCCAGAGCCCTCCCATCACCACTTGCTCAACATGAGTGGAGAGAGTGGGATAGATGAGATTGGTGGGGTCACAGCGCCAAGGAGTGATGCCAGCCCCAGGAAGAGGAAAGGACTGGAATGCGAAGGAAACACATAGTCTATACTCGATACACAAAATACAGATGACTGACCGTATCTAAAAAGAGCAGTCCGTGCTTGATGAAGTCTTGGCTACTACTTTCAGCTGCTCCCGTTACGTGTCACCACAGCGGATCATCCATTCCCATTTCTTCCTGTCCTCTGCATCTTCCTCTTGTCACACCAGCCACCTGCATGTCCTCCCTCACCAGATCCATAAACCCGCTTTTTGCCCTTCCTCTTTCCCTCTTCCCTGGCAGCTCCATATTCAGCATCCTTCCCCCAATATACACAGCATCTCTCCTCTACACATGCCCAAGCCATCTCAATCTTGCCTCTCTTGCTTTGTCTCCAAACCGTCCAACTTGATCGGTCCCTCTAATATAATCATTCCTAATCCTGTCTTTCTACGTCACTCCCAATGAAAATCTTAGCATCTTCAACTCTGCCACCTCCAGCTCCGCGTCCTGTCTTTTTTTCAGTGCCGCTGTCTCCAAACTATATAACATAGCTGGTCTCACAACCATCTCCCCTTTAACTCTTGCTGGTACCCTCTGTCGCAAATCACTCCTGACACTCTTCTCCACCAACTCCACCCTGTCTGCACTCTCTTCTTCTCCTCTCTTCTGCACTCCCCATTACTTTGGACAGTTGACCCCAAGTATTTAAACTCATATGCCATTGTCACCTCTACTCCTTGCATCCTCACCATTCCACTGTCCTCCCTCTCATTCACGCATAGGTATTCCATCTTGCTCCTACTGACTTTCATTCTTCTTCTCTCCAGTGCATACCTCCACCTCTCCAGGGTCTCCTCAACCTGAACCCTATTCTTGCTACAGATCACAATGTTATCCGCAAACATCATAGTCCATGGAGACTCCTGCCTAATCTCGTCTGTTAACCTGTCCATCACCATTGCAAACAAGAAAGTGCTCAGAGCCGATCCTTGATGTAATCCCACCTTCACCTTGAACCCATGTATCATTCGAACTGCACACCTCACCCTTGTCACACTTCCCTCATACATATCCTGCACCACTCCTACATACTTCTCTGCAACTCCCGACTTCCTCATACAATGCCACACCTCCTCTCTCGGCACCCTGTCATATGCTTTCTCTAAAGACACAATTGTAACTCCTTCTGGCCTTCTCTATACATCTCATAGGTTTGATCATACTGACTGACCTGAATTTGTCTCTTAATGGAAGCAAGACTGCAGCGATTCTACTCTGTGGAAACAAGTGAAAGCAGCCATCCAGTAATGGTGAGTAATCTTGGGGACAGAAATAAAGATATGACATTCAGAGATTATGAAGGGGAGAGGAATAAATCCAGAAAAAGCAAAATGGAGATAAAACATGTAAGGGAGGGAGAGTGAAAGAGAAACGAAGACAGTTTTCAGATGAATTGGCACTCTGACCTTTTCATTTTGCCTCAGTTTCCTTTGGACGATGAACAAGGTTGTGAAGGAGTAAAACAGAGCAGCAGTACAACTTCATCACAGCTTGACTCAAGTTTAACACTGTTTACTCTGGGTAACAGAAAGTTGAATCAGTTCATCTGGACACAACGTTTATTGACAGATACTTTTCATCACTCATCTAAGTGACCTCTTCAGTCTCAACTGACTGCAGGTATCCCCACCTTATAAACAATACAGTGGCATAACAACCGAAACCAATGATTAGTTTCATATGCAAATAGGCGTGACCATTAACTAGAGTTTCAATGGCCATGTGTACTATTCACAGAGGGCTGGGGAATGTCTGCAATCACAGCATTGTAAAATGGTGACATATCTACTCTTAGCCCCCCCCCCCCCACACACACACACACACTCGGTTCAGGGGTGGTCGTTCCCTCTTCACATAGATGGCCTCTTTGACTCCCTGTTCAAACCAGCGTTCCTCCCTATCAAGGATGTGCACATCCTCATCCTTGAAAGAGTGGCCACTGGCCTGTAGATGGGTGTAGACTGCGGAGTCTTGGCCTGATGTGTTAGCTCTTCCTCTTGGCCAGCGTCTGTTTGGTTTTCCTGATGTACAAGTCACGGCAATCCTCCAGGCACTTAACGACGTACACTATATTGCTCTGTTTGTGCTGATCCCTCCCTCTTTCAAGGATGAGGATGTGCACATCCTTGATGTGCGCCGGGCCTGAAGTTGGAGTAGGTAATGAGAAGTGACAGTTTCATAAATACTGCTGTTACAGCAATTATCACCACTATTAACAGGACTACAATGTACAATGCTGTTAAGATAGAGCCTGAGTCACTGTTTACTTTACATGCAGAAAGATAGGTTAAATGACATGGCTGAGGTGGTGATCTAGATTTTCTGTGTACAATGTTCAATGCATAAAAAACCTGAGATGAGATGCCAATGCTATGCTTTGCATCACTGAGATAATTACAAAAGAATAATTTCCTGAATAGGAGGCACCATGCACTTGAACAGCATCCTACCTCCATATTGATCCATAACCTAATTTGGTTTTTAATACCTCATTAACAATAACAGTGTTACATCGCCGACAGAGGACTCGATTAATGTCATTATTCATAAGTCATTGTTTCACTGTGCGTTTTAGTTATTGCTAAATAGATGTACCCTCATGAGAGATGTGTGCCCTGGGACCAAATCAATATCCATTAGCTACAGCTAATTTGTTATTTGTCAAATGGAAGTAATTATTTTAAAGCCAAAAGCTTTAATTAATGCAGAGTGAACTTTTTATATTGCAGGGTAACAAAATCAAAAGGCCTTAACATTTAGAGTCTGCAGAATACATGTGTCGTTTAAGAATCTCCCCTCTGTTTTCCTTCTCTTTGTATTTTCAATATCTGTATTTTTACTGTATCATGACTCATGGTTGACTCACAAATCACACTATTTGTATTCCTGAAGAAAAGTGTTTTCAACTTTTTAATTTGTGTGTGTGTGTGCGTGCGTGCGTGCGCGTGTGCACGCTGAGGGCATGTCCTACTCGATGTCCAAAAAATGATTGAATTGACTTTCAATTTAACGTCTCAAATCTAGTTTATTGTGCAGACATCTTGCCAACAACTTGACTCTTTACTTTTCAAATATTCCTTTTGTGTTTTGTGAAAATGTCCATCTCTTTGAAGGTACAGTTCTTTCTCTTACCAAGCAATATATTAATATATTCTATCGTTGTTGAATTTTGAAGGCATTTGCCCCTCTCCCTGATGTTTTCTTTTGTTGTGTATAAATGAATGATGGCCAAAACACGAACTTAGTAAGTATTGCAGTAAGTACCATTGAAGACACCAAGGTCATGCCTCCTGTATTTCTTAAGTGATTTCTCTTCTAAGTGCTAAGCGAAATGGGTAAACAAGAAATGAAAAAAATGCTCTTTTAAAAACAGGAGATGACCTTGATTTTCAACAAAGCTGCAATTTTTTTATTTTTTTTTGCGTTTTTGCTGTCAGTCTACTGACAATATACTCTATATCAGTGTTTCCCAACCGGGGGGTATGCGTACCCCTTGTGGTACGTGGGTGGTACAGGAAAACTGTAACCAAATAATGTATAATCTGTAATAATGTAACCAAAATTGGGACAATTAAGTAATAATTGGCTGGCTGTATTATTATTGGCTATACTTTTTCGTAACGCGTGACAGTTTCCCACCGGACTTTGTCAGTCGTCACTCCGCTCACGAGCACATACTGGCGTGCTGTTTTTTCTCGCTAGCGAGCAAAATATCAAGCCTCTTTCAGAGTTTCAGTTAACATTGTGGATAAATGGCTGAGTAGAGCGGGTTCATCCAGCAACAACAGCACAGCTGATACTGCTGAATCGGGAGAACCCGTTCAGAAGAAAAAGAAAACGGAGAAGGTAAAGCATCGTCAGTTTGCTGAACAATATGTGCTCTCTGGATTTACTGCCACAACTACAGAGCTGCCGCAGCCAACGTGTTTCCTCTGTGGCGACGTGCTTTCGAATTAATAGCATGAAACCGTCCCATTTACATCGCCACCTCAGTAGTAACTAAGCCTCTCTCCTGTGTGGGTAAACCCGCAGAGTTTTTCCATGAAAAGCTGGTTGAATTTAAGAGAAGCCAAGAAAAACTAAAGAAAGCGACATCGGCCTCAAGGCTTTGGGGGCATCATATGCGGTGTCGCTGCTCGTGGCTATATCAAAAAAGCCATTTACCATAGCCGAAGAGCTAATCTTGCCTGCTGCTGTCATTCTCGCAGAAACGATGATTGATAAGAAAGCAGCTGATGTCCTGGAGAAAGTGCCTTTGTCAAATAATACTGTGTGCCAGTGCCATCGGATCGACGACATGGGAATTGACATTATTGACCAAGTGGTGGAGAAATTGAAAGAGTCGGGTACGTTCGCTATGCAGTTGGATGAATCAACGGATGCCAGTGGGGAAGCGCAGCTGATAGCATTTGTGCGTTTCAAATGTGGGGCCCGGGGTAATATTGGAACTGTTATGGACACGGGGCACCCCATTTTCATTAGTTTGCATTGTTGGTCACATTAATTGGTTTGTTTATTTTTGGACTATTTATCACAACTTTAATATTTGGCTATATGAATGTGGGTTACATGTGAGGAGTTAATACGGCACTTTAGGGCAGCTAGGTGTCCTCAGGGGTCCTCAGGTAAAGGCGGGGCGCGTCAGTAAACAGATCGCCTGCAGTGAAATGACCGAGTGAGTGATGTGTCTGTGTCTCTGAATTATCAGGCGAGCAAAAGTGATGACAACAGGCTTAAGAGAAGCAACACAGAGATATATGGAATTCATAAGGGTTGTGGGGTGTTAATAAGACAGTATGACATTTATATCACTTTGTAAGTTTATTAACGTCCATGATGTCGGAGACGGTGCTTCACCTCATATTAGCAAACGGCTAAGAGCCGTGTAACCAAACTGTGTAGTCAAAATATGAGTTGTGTAAATGGCAGGATGTGACAAATGTGAGATTATCTGAGCATTGTTAAGATAACGAGTGGTTTATAGTTAAAGTTCGATATTGAAAGTGAATGTGTGCGTCAGTAAACAGATCGCCTGCAGTGAAATGACCGAGTGACTGATGTGTCTGAATTATCAGATTAAAAAGAGTGAAAACCCATGCACGCCTGGACATCCCTTTGTCCAAGTGTGCAACACAAAGACACTTTGGAGATGAATGAGCACATTCTGTTTTTCAAGAAACTCACGGAGAGAATCCAAAGAGTTGAATCAAGTGCAACTGGACTTGGTATATATCCGTGAAGACGTTTCGCCTCTCATCCAAGAGACTTCCTCTTGGAATGGACTGACTGGAAAAGACACTTCGAGAGATTCAGAATGGTGACCAAGCTCCACAAGGAAGATGGTGAAGTACAAGTTAGTTCTCTAATATATGCGATGGGGAGTGAAGCAGAGAATATTTTCAAGTCTTTCACTTTTGCTGATGAGTGAGAAAGAGGCTCAAGTGTCCCATTGAGTGTTACAATTAATTGGTGAGTTTGAGCCTTACTTTTTGTAAAGTCTATAAACAATGGCTATTATAAGTAATATGATTAGTTATGATTGAATATGATTAAAGTGTCATATTAATTGGGGAGATTATAAAAAGGTATAATTAATTTAATTATTTATAGACTAAATAAAATACTGTATATGTGTATATAAATTATATACATTAATGATATAGCTTGGTGATCACCACAATTGATTGCATAGTAGGGGGTATTTTAGGTTTTTTTGAAATGCTTTGGGGGTACAGTACTCCACTGCACTATATGTACAAAAGTATTGGGATACGCCTCTTAATCATTGAATTCAGGTGTTTCATTCAGACCCATTGCCACAGGTGTATAAAATCAAGCAGCTAGCCATGAAGTCTGCATTTACAAACATTTGTGAAAGAATGGGTCGTCCTGCGGCAGCACGGTGGCGCACTGGTTAGCGCGGTCGCCTCACAGTAAGAAGGTCCTGGGTTCGAGCCCCGGGGTAGTCCACACTTGGTGGGTCATTCCAGGTCGTCCTCTGTGTGAAGTTTGCATGTTCTCCCCATGTCTGCGTGGGTTTCCTGCGTGGGCTCCGGTTTCCTCCCACAGTCCAAAGACATGTAAGTCAGGTGAAGTGGCGGAACTAAATTGTCCCTAGGAATTTGTGTGTGTGTGTGTGTGTGTGTGGGGGGGGGGCGTGTGGGCCGTGTGATGGCCTGACAGTCTGTCCAGGGTGTCTCCCTGCCTGCCGCCCAATGACTGCTAGAATAGGCGCCAGCATCCCCACGACCCTGAGAGCAGGATAAGCGGTTAAGATAATGGATGGATGGATGGGTTGTTCTGAAGAGCTCAGTGAATTCAAGCGTGGCACTGTCATAGGATGCCACCTTTGCAATAAGTCAGTTCGTGACATTTCTTCCCTGCTAGATATTCCACGGTCAACTGTAAGTGGTATTATTGAAAAGTGGAAGTGTTTAGGAACAACAGCACCTCAGCCACGAAGTGGCAGAACATGTAAAGTCACACAGCGGGGTCAACGAGGTGCATAGTGCGTAAAAGTCGCCAACGCTCTGTTGACTCCATAACTGCAGAGTTCCAAACTTCCTCTAGCATTAACATCAGCACAAAAACTGTGCGCTGGGAGCTTCATGGAATGGGTTTCCATGGCCAAGCAGCTGCATACAAGCCTTACATCACCAAACACAATGCCAAGCGTCGGATGGGGTGGTGTAAAGCATGCTGCCACTGGACTCTGGAGCAGTGGAAATGTGTTCTGTGGAGTGATAAATCACACTTCTCTGTCTGGCAGTCTGATGGACGAGTCTGGGTTTTGCGGATGCCACGAGAATGCTATCTGCATGACTGCATTGTGCCAACTGTAAAGTTTGGTGGAGGAGGGATAATTGTATGGGGTTGTTTTTCAGGGGTTGGACTAGGCCCCTTAGTTCCAGTGAAGGGAAGTCTTAATGCTTCAGCATACCAAGACATTTTGGACAATTCTATACTTCCAACTTTCTGGGAACAGTTTGGGGAGGGCCCTTTCCTATTCCAGCATGACTGTGCCCCAGTGCACAAAGCAAGGTCCATTAAGACATGGTTGGGTGAATTTGGTGTCGAAGAACTTGACTGGCCCGCACAGAGTCCTGGCCTCAACACCATCGAACACCTTCGGGATGAAATAGAATGGAGATTGCGAGCCAGGTCTTCTCATCCAACATCAGTGCCTGACCTCACAAATGCTCTTCTGGATGAATGGGCAGAAATTCCCACAGACACACTCCAAAATCTTGTGGAAAGCCTTCCCAGAAGAGTGGAAGCTGTTATAGCTGCAAAGGGGGGACTAACTCCATATTAATGCCTATGGATTTAGAATGGGATGTCATAAAAGCTCCTGTAGGTGTAATGACCAGGTGTCCCAATACTTTTGTACGTATAGTGTATATCAAAACAGCAGAAGTGGCATCAGAAACTAAAGAATTGCAGGAATGTGCTCTAAAAAGCGCCCGTTAAAAAAATTTCAGTGCAGATGATCCCAGACCCCCCGTGTCATGTGCAGCTGACTTACTATATCTCCTGCTTTCACTTGTTGTCTCAGGCTCTTTCAGTTCATTCTTTCATTCTGTCATTATTGCAACCTCTCTCTCTCTCTCTCTCTCTCTCTCTCTCTCTCTCTCTCTCTCTCTCTCTCTCTCTCTCTCTCTCTCTCTCTCTCTCTCTCTCTCTCTCTCTCTCTCTCTCTCTCTCTCTCTCTCTCCATTGATAGATCACACATGTGAATTGTTTAATGAAGTGTATGTAAATCTAAATTATCATAGTGTATATCGTGTAAAAATGGCCCCAAACCTGCTTATTAGTAATTACTTGTGATGCTCACTGTACAGTAATTACTTGTCTATGCATTTAAGGGTGTAACAAAAAGCTAAAACTAAGGGCTAGTCAGTGTTAACAGGCAAAAATAATTAAGCTAAGGGGCCTGATGTGTAGTTATGTTAAGTCATTGCCAACATAGAGGAAGAATTTGGCACTGTCCAGAAACTATGGCACAATATAGTGATTTGAACAGGAAAGCAAGGCATTACAATATAGACAAGGCAGGAGTGCACAATATTGTGTGCACCTTTCAATGTCATTCTTCTTCTTCTTTCAGCTTGTTCCCTTTTTTCAGGGGTCGCCACAGTGGATTGTACAGTTTTCATCAGTACCCTGTGAGGGCACAGTACCAAGGGCAACCGTTGTTAACCCAGGCCTCAGCCAATCCTGTATGGAGCCTCAACTGATCTGGTATGGTCTCTTCAATCCACATAATGATTTGGCAAAATTTTATGCTGGTTGCTCTTCCTGACACAGCCACTTCACCTATCACCTTTCAATATAATTAAAAGATGAAAAATTTTACTCCATTCTGAAGTATAACAAAAAAGAGCTCTGAAATATGGATTTAAGTGACAAAAAGAAAACAGAATTTTCCAAGTGAAATATGTTGAGGTTATCAGCAAACGTACATGCTAAAAGCACTTGAAGCAGCTAAGTGGTATCAAAACCTTGGGGGTGTAGGAGGGCTGTTGGATTTAAAACAGAAATATAGGGCTGATTATCATTTGAATATCAATGAAGGAAGATGTACTGACAAATTATCGGGCCCAGGAGGAACACTCATGGAGACAGCAACACTGACACAAGAGCTGCGCCTCAAGACGCATGACAAACAACCACTGAAGCACGTCAAAGATAATTGCCGATAAAGGCCGAGTAATTTCTGTTTAGTTGTCAAAGGGCAGTCCCAAAGATACCAACCCAGTTTCTCCATGTATCAATCAGGAGAAAATTACTGACTTGATCAAAGGCTGTGGTTATCATAGGACAAACAGCACCAGCACTGAACACCGCACAGAATCTGCATTCATGAGGCGATCATTACGAGGGGGTGGCCGTTGGTATCATAACATAATGTGTAATATTAATAATATAGCAAATCTATATTACAAAGTACTGCTAAATCAGGAAAAATTAGATTTTTAGATGAAAAATTGCGATAAAAATCAATTGTATTGATTTAAAAAGTAGTTTATTCATGCGGTGTTATGATGCAGTTAATAATTCACATGCCAAGGCTGTGTCTTCCCAAAGTATCTCGGGCCTGCCGAGTGTAAATCACAGCTGTTGGTCCATGGATAGTGATTATGTTCAGGTTAACTTGTTTTTAACCCAGCCCTGAACCGAAACAAAATAGATTCCATCTCACGTCCATTTAAAGGTTTGTATTGGACAGGAGAATATATTGTAATCACAGACTGGGTGAGGGTTAATGTCCTGGTGTTAGTCTGTCTTGTGCTCGCATCGTTCATCACCGAACTCCTCCCAACATATTAGAATGTCTGTATTACACCTGTCTTCATTAATCTCTTGGATCGATTCATCTCTTCGTAAGCCTCGACATGAAACTCTCCCAAGGGCAGCTAGAGCTGCAGTCTCCTTCAACCTCTAAACCAAATCCCATACAAACCTTCACCATGCATATGCACACATGTGGTTCTATGCTACAGAAAACACGCAGAGACCCATCACTACATTTATTTGAAGTACCTTCATCCAGGGTTCTTTCATATGCTTTTTATGTAACATTAAACATAAATAAATTTGTCTATATCGAACCTCTTCACATAACAGTAAAGCAACATGAAAAGAAATTATGCTGCATTCTAAAATATGCTGTTGAGTGCCCTGGTGTGAATATATTTGTTTATACATGCGTAAAAGACGCTCTTCATTGCAAATTAGCATTTTAAGACAAACTTTCTAAACATGTTTGACTTATGATAGAGCATATTTACAACCACCAATAAATGAAAAAAAAAATCTAGAAATTGAATGGTGGTAGTTGGGGAGAGTAAATTATGTATATGTGATCTAAGGCAAATGTCAATTTTCTTCTCAAATTTTGTACAAGTTTCATGTGTACATTCAATGTTTCATGAAATGCTACATACTCAGTCATACTCAAATCATTAGGAAATCTGTAAGCTACAGAGGAAATAAAATTGATTCTCGAGTGCTACCTCTATAGCCATAGAGCAACACATGAGACTTTTAGAGTTTGTTGTGATAACCAATGCTAAACACATGCTAAATACAAGGGATGCTCAATGAGTGGTACAATGAAACAAATGTTAATAGTGGTACCTTTATAATACTGTGCTGCTCCCCACCTTTATCCCCTTTTAGTTTGTCCAGGGATTGACTCCTAAGTGTGCTGGTGCATGCTGACTCCAATACTTCAATTGTATTGAGTTGGCTAGTAATGGATCTATATCTGCCATAAAGACACTCCACACCATCACGCCAAAACTACATGGCTCCAGCGTTGACACGCAGCATGATGAATATCTGGAGTCCTGGTTTTCATCATACCAACAGGAACAGACTCATTAGACCAGCCTACATTTTTACCATCCTCCATCCTCCAGTGTCCAGTCTTTTTGTTTCCTAGCCTGCTGCGACTGTGTTTTTCTGTTTTTGATTTTTTTGCTTTTTGCTGAAAGATACCAAATTTAGCTACATTGTCAGTTGCCATACAATCGCTTGAAAAGTATTTAGACCAATGATGATGTCCTATTACATCCTATGATTTGCTATTTGTGAATCCAAACATAATTACTAGATTAATAAGTATTGTCAGCAAAACGCAAGCGAAAAAACCCCCCAATATGAGCGTTGCATGAGTATTCAGACCCCATTAATGAGCCACCCAATTAGTTGAGCAGCCTCTGCTTGTGTGCAATAATAGTGGTCCAGAATAAGTAATAGTAGGTTTCAGGATAAAAACACCAGTCTCTGTGAGGTTCCTCTGCCAGGTAGTTAATTTGAAGTGAAGGTTCAACCGTGAAAGCCAAGAAGCTTTCAAAGCAAGTCAGGGAAAAAGGTTACTGAAAAGCACAGATCAAAAGGGCACAAAAAACACGCAAGTCTCTGAACATCCCCGTGAGCCCACTATCGTCAAGAAACAGGAAAAGCGTCATACCACATAGACACTGTCTCGGATGAGGTCGTCCTTCCAAACTGAGCAGCCAGGTGGGTAGGAACTGGGTGAGGGATGCCACATTAGCCCCGGTTCCAATTTTCAAGCGAATTTTAGTGAACTTCTGAAATGTTGGGGAAAAAAAAGAATGCAAATTAGGCATGTTTCCATCAACTGGTTTGAAGTGAATAAGCTAGGCTGTGCAAAGTGTGTTTTCATCAGAAGTTGGCGGTATGGACTACGTTACACATGGCCGTAATAAACAGTAGAAGAAGTAGAGGTTGTGAAACTGAAACAAAACCAGTTGCCTTGGCCATCTATGGGAGAGAGGTCTTCAGGAATTTGCTTCAGTTGGGCAAGTTGTAATTATTCTTTAATGTTCATCCCCCCATGCTGATGCAAACAAAGACCTGGCTGACAACCTGAATGTCTTCTATTGCAGGTTTGAAAAGAAAAAAATCATCCCCCCCCCCCACTTCAGCTCAACGACAACAGCCCCCGTCACACCTCTGTCAACCTCCCTACTCTTCCCTTTCTGATATTCAGGCTGCACTCAAGATACATGTGGAGCAGCGGTGGCTAACCATGTGTCATGGAGTGCCATATTTATGCAGGTTTTCCTTCCAGCCAGACTCCACACCAGGTTATTTCACTGATGCATTCTTCCTCTTTGGTTGAAAGGTTGCTAATCAGTGAAATCCCCTGGTGTGGAGTCCAGTTGGAATGAAAACCTGCATACCTGGCTCCAGTCTTCACACAGATCTTCAACAGATCCCTGGTGCTGTGTGAAGTTCCCTCCTGCTTCAAATGCTCCACCATCATCCCGGTCCCCAAACCCTACATCACAGGACTGAATGACTGACTACAGGCCTATTGCTCTGATGTTTGTGGTCATGAAGACTTTCTAATGACTGGTGTTGGCCCACCTGAAGAACATCACTGGACACCTGCTGGACCCCCTGCAGTTTGCCTACTGGGCAACAGGTCAGTGGATGATACAATCAGCATAGGACTGCACTACATTCTGCAACACCTTGACTGCCCAATGACATATGCAATGATCCTGTTAGAGGATTTCAGCTCAGCGTTCAACACCATCATTCCTCTCCTCCAAGCTCTCCCAGCTCACTGTATTCCCCACCATCTGTCAGTGGATCACTGGCTTCCTGACAGGCAGGAAACTGCAGGTGAGGCTGGGGGAACTCAGTTCTGACTAGGGCTGTCAATGAATATTCCAAATTCGAATAAAAACCGTATTGTAAAAAAACAAAAAACAGACATTTGAGTGTGAAAATTAATATTCGGTTGTGAAAAAAAAGCACTACTGCAGCTGTCTGCCTTGTGAATTCCCGTGAGGGCCTTGGCCGCTGCACTGAATACACTGCATGATGGACAGGAGTCACACAATGTCACTTGCATTGGTTGAAAATGAAATTTAGGTCAAGCTGAAACGAGTGAATAATTCAACAATAACCATGTGGTAAAGGTTGCAGAGAGTTCCCAATCCAACTCGGCCATAGAGAGAGGGATTTTCACTCCAAACAATCTAAAAAGCCCCATTTGAAGATACTTTGGATTTTGGTCAGAAAATGGAAGAATTGTGGAACCTTGAGATGAAGTCGTATGCAAGCTCTGTAAGCTACAGTTAGCTTACCATTCCACCAGTAGTAACCTGGATCCTCAGTGCGTTCTGAACGTGTCTTTTCCTCCGCTGGGACTATAGTGAATAAAAAGAGATCCTCACTGGCCTCTTCAAATATGGACTGTCTTGTGTTTTTGGTAAATAACCTGTAGGCCTTAAGGCCTGACAGTGACAGTGGAATAAAATGCTGAACCAGTTAAGTCGGTTTTACCTTTTTCTGCTTTTAATAGCAATTTATTGTAAATTATCCCTCAAGGTAAAACTTCTTTGTCACATTTCTTGGAACTGTGTGCCTTAATTTTATTTAAACAAAAACATTACAAAGTGTAGGTTACTGTATTGACTGAATAGATATTGAATAATGAATAAAGAAGCTTTGTGCACTGCAGGTGCCCAATGGTTTATTATTTCTAGTTTCATGTAAAGGAAAAGGTAAATGTTCCATGTTATCATAGCACAGCTTGCCCAGAGCATTGAATATCCATTCTGTACTGTAAAACTTCAAATAATAGCCCATACTTTTATTTACTTCATTGAATACAGCCTCTATTTGGGACAGGAGTCAGGACTTTTAAGTCCTTTCGCACAAAACTCTTGCTCAGCAAAGATGGAAAAATACTATTAAATTGTTTATTTAAACCAGTATGAATATTATCTAATCTGTATAAAAATTAGGCTATCGAATAACAGATCAATTACGAATCATTCATTCATCTCGCTCCAAAAGACGGCACATTCTCATTTCTCACTCTAGCACCAACCGGCGCAGAGAGAGAGAGAGAGAGAGAGAGAGAGAGAGAGAGAGAGAGAGAGAGAGAGAGAGAGAGAGAGAGAGAGAGAGAGAGAGAGAGAGAGAGAGAGAAAGAGAGAGAGAGAGGTCTGTGGTCTTTAAATGGCGTGTTACGGTATAAGACATTTTATTTATGCTGTAATGTGTAGGTATGTGGATCTTTTAAGACATATTTACGTTGAAATAAATATACCTATACATGTAGTTATGTCTCTTGTTGTATTGGTTTGCTCGCTTATGGACATAATGCACAAAAATATATCCGAATGGATTCAAACCTATGTGTTATTTTAGAAGGAATAATCGCACGTCAGTTTTGGGCAATTTTGACAGCCCTACCCGAAACTAATTCACTTCTGTCATTCCATCTTTGAGGCTTTAGCCACTGTTTTATGTTTCCCACTTGAACCTTCTCCTCTGAATGCCATCTTTGGGGTCATTCCAGCTGGTGCACATTTAAATGCTACTAAGCCAAATCTGTTGGCCATTAGCTAGGAGATTGACAGTGTTCAAATGGAGGGAGGCTTCCCCTCCTGCTTTCGCACATTGGATTGCAGAGGTTATACAGTCAATGGAATCAGAAAAGATTAGATATACCACGAGAGGCTCTATATCCAAATTCCACTTGACATGGAAGCCCTTTTTAGACTTTGTGGAGGAGTAAGTTGCTTGGTTGGTGTCTGGGGTTGATGGGCTTGCAATCTAATTCTCAACCCTTTCTCTTCTATTCTCCTTTTCCCTTTTGCGTATTTATTTACTTATTTTTTTTCAGTTAATTTTTCACCTTTTCTTTTGTTCATTTAATTTATGCTTGTTACTTGTTTGCTTTGTTAGTTTTTGTTGTGGTTTAATTTAATTCATGTTATTTTGGGTGGCATGCCAGCGGGGTGGGAGTGTGATGGGGGATGTTGTATGGGTCTCTGGGGAGAGTGGGTGGGCAGTGGGTTGTAGTTGTGGGTGTGTTTTGAAAATTAAAAATAAACCTTGTTTAAAAAAATATTTTAATGGAAACACGGCTTATGAGACCTTTACAAGACACCTTTCAAAGGAATTATCCACCAGAACACCACTAAGTTTGTCTTCATGCGATTGGTGGTTTTTAGTGATAACTGGCTGCTTGGAATGGTGTCTTTTCCATGCAGCCATCTTGGATAGCACCCCCTTGACACATTCTCCACAGAGATGATCTGCAAGCATTGAGGGTTTAGTGTGTCCAGTCCAAAGGACAAGACCAGTAGGGTCATGTCGATTCACCCCATCATCCCCTCCTGGAAGGAGAGGGTGGGGATTACCAACCGGTGCCCTGTATTTGGGGTAATCGCTTCTGGGGCTGGTTGTGGACTCCCTGTTCTGTGGGCATAATAAAACCTGGAGTGCAGCCTGCTCTTTTGTGACAGGCATACGGTTGTTCGGAGATGTCTCTTTCCTTGGGGGAGACATTGTCGGGGGCTGGCCCAGGATGGGCAGTTCAGCTGTCAAGCCATTTGCCTGCAACAGCTCTTCCCAAAATCAGGGCATCATATTTCTATCTGGCTAGCATTTAAATGACAAGTGTAAATGCAGTGCAGATAATATCGTATCGGGACACAATCTGCAAACAAGTTGCATAAAAAAAGCGTGTCAAGCGTAAATGGGGCCAGAGATACATCTAGAAATTCGATTTGAATTGCATTTTAAACAACTTATTAATGTGGTTTGAATCTAATCTACAAAAAAGGTTTTCTATGGTTGTTTTTTTTATGTGTAGACTTAATAAAAGTAATCTGATTCCAATATGGCTATGTCAAAAATCAGATTTGAGCCACCAGTCTGAACATAGCCTTCCAACGCTCAAACCAGCATACCTTGAATCCACTATCTCACCTTGTTCCTGTCTCTTACATCTATGTTTTAATTGTCTCAAGCGTTAACCTGTCTCCTCCCCCTCTGCTACAGTACCCTGATAAGAGTGTGTTTTGGTGATGAGGTCAGTCAAGGATCATAACGTTCACCTGGATTCAGCCGGTCAGTCTATGTAAAGCAGGGGTCTCAAACTACCGGCCTGCGGGGGCAGTGTTGTGTGGCCCGCACTATGTTTTAGATTTATCGAGAGATCCGGACCGCATATCAGAAGCTGCGTAACAGAAGAACTGCAAACTTTATATCCAGTGCAGGGAAAGACTACAGCCAAAGATATACATTTCAGATGCTGTGCAATGGAATTGAGGGTGCTGGTCTACCCTGGAATAAATTGACTGGAATCACCACTGATGGTGCCCCGTCAATGACGGGAAGAAAAAAGATGGACTTGTAGCATGATTCAAAGAAATCTGGAGGAAGAGAATGTAGATCCCTCAATTACATTGTACTGCATCATTCACCAGCAGACACTCTGCAGCAAATGCTTGAAATTTGACAGTATTATGACTGTTGTGGTGAACTGCATTAATTACATCAGAAGAAGAGGTTACAACACCGTCAGTTCTGTGTTTCTGGAAGAAATAGATGCAACATATGGAAATGTGTTGTACTTCACAGAAGTGCGCTGGGGCAGTGTCCTGAAAAGGTTTTTTGAATAGAGGGAGGTGATCAGAGAATTCATGAAAGAAGGCAAGCTACATGTTCCTGAGCTTGATGATCCCAAATGGCTCATAGATTTAGCTTTCTTAGTTGATATCACACAGGCACTTGACCCTCTTAATTTGGGCCAGACCAACTTTTAACTTGAGCGTTTGATAGTGTGAAAGCCTTCTCTGTGAAACTCAGATCATGGAAAACACAGCTCACAGAGAAAAGATTTGCCCACTTCCCAACATGTACCAGTCAATTATTGATGATGGAGCCAGAGTCAATGCTGATGAGTATGTGACTGCCATTGTCAATCTGCAGCAGGAGTTTGAGCATCGCTTTTTTGATTTAAGACTCACAGCACCACTTTCCAGTTATTTTCAGACCCCCTTCTCCTCTGATGTGGACACTGCACCAAGCACATTTCAGATGGAGCTCACAGACTTGCAATGCAACACTGAGCTCAAGGCAAAGTTCAGAGAGGCACAAGGAAAGCAGGAGATGCCTGAACAGTTTCTCAGAGAGCTTCCCAAAACATTCCCGCAGTTGTCCAAACTGTTCAGGCAGGTCATGTGTCTTTTCGGCAGCACTGTTCTCAACTATGAACTATTAAAGCATAGGTCCAGATTGACCAATGGACATCTCCAGGCTGTTGTCAGGGTGTCCACTGCCCTGTCCCTGAAAGTAAATGTGCCTCACCTATAGGTTAAATATGTGGGCCTAGGCCAGGCTACACTGTGTACATAGTTACATATTCATGTGAAAACGCTGTAAAAAATGTGAAATAATGAAAAATGAAGTGAAGGTTACATAGTCAAACAGTTTTTTTTCATCCCTATTGCACCGGCCCTCCTACATTAGGCCACCTGTCAAGTGGCTCCCAGGTAATTTGAGTGTGAGACCCCTGATGTAAAGGAAAGCACAAGCTTTCCAAATTATTTGTGTATACAGTATGATTACTCCAGCGCATTTCTATTGGCAGGGCTTCGCAATACAATTCCTTTATCATTTTATTATTTTTTCAGACCAAACATACTTGTTCTGTATCTTAAAAATTGAGATCTTTTCAGATGCAGGGTTACAATCAGCAAATCTGTTATTTTTTCTTTTAAATAATGCATTTGGTTTAGAAGGTTTTTGATAACCAATACTGTAAATACATTCAAACTATAAAGGAGGGTGTTCATTCAAAAAGCAGCAGTGACATTTTCAATCTCCTTTCTGTATACAACACACCTACACATGCATGAAAACACACACACACACACACACACACATACACAGACAAATGCTCGTCACCCACACAGACATTGAATACATAATAGTGCTTGCGAAAGGTTTATTCATGGGTCTAAACCCCAATAAATAAATAAAAGAAGCGAGGGTCTTCCTGGAAATAGGGAGCATCAAAAATACACTTCTGTTTTACAATTAACAGATAAAATCATTTGACATTTCTTCTAAGTTGGCCCCACAGCTCTGCCTCTAAACTAATTTTGGATACGACATGAGGCTGGGGAAACCAGATGTGCGTGTAGATGTGCTGTTGACTGTGTGTGTGTGTGTGTGTGTGTGTGTGTGTGTGTGTGTGTGTGTGTGTGTGTGTGTGTGTGTGTGTGTGTGTGTGTGTAGCGGGTGTGTATGCATGAATGTCCATGTGTTGGTGGGTGTGTATTCCTAAACACCAAACATTTGAAATGTCAATGTTCAGTCAACATGAGCATTACCATCGATTTGCCCCACATGCCTTCTCTAATCCCCCTCTTACACACACACACACACACACACACACACACACACACACACACATACATGCATGCACATACACACACACATATACATGAACACATATACACACATACACACACACGCATACACACACACACACACACACACACACACACACACACACACACACACACACACACACACACACACACACACACACACACACACACACACACACACAAAGATGGCTCTGTGCTGCTCTTCAACAGCATGACTTCCCACATTGAATATTCTACCAACTGCTGAGTAATTACGAGGCCAGCAGTACATACAGTGTTGTAGCTTTGGAAGAGCCAGCTAATGTGACAAGCTTATTAAAATGATCCCAACTGACAGGGAGAAACGGCAAAGACCAGGGGAGGGAAAGAAAAAGAAAGTAAAGCAAAAAGTAAAAGCCCAATTTAGTTTTACTACTCTTTTACCTGCTTTAACATTTGGAGGGGAGCATTTTCAGTGGGATGGTGTAAGGAACCACTTTTGTCATGCTCTACTAAAACTACCGTGCTAGGTACTGGAATGACATGTTGACATAAAAATAAAATTTAGCTTTAGCGTCTGCCATCTATCTTCATTATATCAAGTTCTGTATACTTCTAGCTTATTTATATTACTTGTAGCTTATTTTATTTTTAGACATATCTGATATTTTGAAATGTATACAGGTTCATTGTCCTTAAATCACCCAGTCTGGTGTTTTTCATTGCTAGAGCATTATTGCCTGTCTTGTGAAGGATGAAAAGGTTTCCTTTTTAGTTAAAACACCTGCAAGTATAATATATCCCTGGGAATTTGACTGTCTTTTCCAGCCAACTGGTGAAGTATTGAGAGTGCACAATGAACTATGAATAGCATAATAATCATAATAATAATACATTTATATAGCGCTTTTCTAGACACCCAAACCACTTAGACATGCAAAGTGCTTAAGGATGGCCCTTAGGTAACCGCACTCTGAAGTTTAGGAAATACATTTAGCCCGTTACCAGCTATCATATTTGGTGTTTCCTGCTATATGGGTGATGATGCCAATATAAAAAGTCAGCCAAGGGGCATCTGGGTAATGTAGTGGTCTATTCTGTTGCCTACCAACACGGGGTTTGTTGGATTGCATCCCTGTGTTACCTCCGGCTTGGTCGGGCGTCCCTACCGACACAATTGGCCGTGTCTGTGGGTGGGAAGTTGGACATGGGTACGCGTCCTGGTCGCTGCAGTAGCGCCTCCTCTGGTCGGTCGGGGTGCTTGTTTGGGGGAGAGGGGGAACTGGGGGGAATAGCGTGATCCTCCCATGCGCTACATCCCCCTGGTGAAACTCCTCACTGTCAGGTGAAAAGAAGCGGCTGGTGACGCCACGTATCGGAGGAGGCATATGGTAGTCTGCAGCCCTCCCCGGATTGCCAGAGGGGGTGGAGCAGTACCCGGGATGGAAGAGTGGCTTGGAAGAGTGGGGTAATTGAGCCAGATACAATTGGTGAGAAAAAGGGGGGGGGGGTCAGCCAACATTGAATTATGTTGTCCTATATTTATGTTTAAATGGTTCTATACGCACGGTGGCGCAGTGGTTAGCACGGTCACCTCACAGCAAGAAGGTCCTGGGTTCAAGGCCCGGGGTAGTCCAACCTTGGTGGGTCATCCCAGGTCATCCTCTGTGTGGAGTTTGCATGTTCTCCCCGTGTCTGCGTGGGTTTCCTACGGGGGCTCCGGTTTCCTCCCACAGTCCAAAGACATAAGTCAGGTGAATCGGCCGTACTAAAATGTCCCTAGGTATGAATGGGTGTGTGTGTGTGTCTCTCGACCCTGTGATGGCCTGGCGGCCTGTCCAGGGTGTCTCCCCCGCCTGCCGCCCAATGACTGCTGGGATAGGCTCCAGCATCCCTATGACTCTCAGAGCAAGATAAGTGGTTCAGATAATGGATGGATGGTTCTATACTAATTAAAGAAGAGGCAGCTCACATACTCTGGGGTTAGATTAAGTCTGAGAATTGGTAAAGGTGACAGACCCTGCATGGTATCTAACAAAGTTGTAACAAACACAAACTGTATCACACACAGTTTGCTGCTGAAATGGGAAGTGTCCTTCACTTGATCAATATAACAATATGTTTCAAAACATGACGGAGCCCCAGGAAAAATCTTTATGCCCTTATAATTCTATAGGTACCTGCCAGCAGGTAACCAGGACATTGTTTTCATAAGAAACAAATCTCGGGAGGATCTCTTAAAGTGCTCCATCACACCATGTCTTCTTTTCCTGCAATGTTCAGCTATGAGGAAATCAGGCCTAATTGTAAAGCCTGAGTGAGAACATGAATTTGAATGAAAACTAGGCTAAAGCATGTTTCAGCTGAAAGAAGCTCATTTGATTTCATTTAGATAAAGAAATGTCTTATTAGCAGAGGCGGTATTTGCTGTAAGATGTTCAGAATATCCTGTAGGTGGAATTAAAATCTTTTGAATAATTTTCTGCATTTGAGCTTAGTGCCAGTTGGGCCCAATCTTGGAGATTTGGCTTTCCACTCGTTCCAATATGCACGCCAAATTTGTCAAGCATACTACCATGTATAACAAGAAACTGAAATTGATAGTTTGTTTCTGCAAAAGTTTTTTTTTTCTTTTTTCCTGGTGTTCGTTGATGGAATAACCAGCTGCTGACACAAGCATCAGCTGGTGTGTGCGCACATGCACGCACACATGCCTGCATGCACGCACACACACCAAGAGCAAGAACAAGGGTCAGTATCATCATTAGGGCAGCTAGCACTTTAGAAGATGGAACATAAACTTGACAGCAATATGCAATTGATTTTCATTAAAAAAGCAATACAATCAAGTAAATAACAAATTGTTGGCATCTGTGTCTTGGTAAGATACAAACTGCTGATGCAAAGTATAACAGTTCAGTAATGTCACCAACATTGTATATATTCTGTAACTTTTTGCAACTGAAACGGGCACTATCAAGACTCCCCTTGGCTGACTGGCTCTAACCACAATGATTTGTTTTTCACTACAGACCTGCAGAGGTGGAAAGAGTACAAGAATCCCAAAAAGTTGTATCAGTCCATCTGGACACACATTTTAGGGGGAGAAACATTTCCTCACTCACACATGACTTCATCAGCCTCAGCCAGTGACATGTGGTGAGGTCAGTGGCTGGGTGGGCAGTGGGCATTCACAAATCCAAATTACATCCTTTTGCGCTCTCTGTTTAATAACAATCTAATCAGTCTCCATTTTTCCAACTGCCACAGAATTCTAGAATATTGTGCCCCCTGGCTGAACTACAGTCCAAATGAAAACCTAAACAAAAATATTGTCAAAGTATATATGAAGTACTCTTTTCTTGTTTTATATGGTTTTTGATAGCTGTGAAATGACTAAGTAACACCATTGCCCTTCCTCAGAGCTCCCAAAACCATTGTGAATTTCATTGCAGTTGCTACAAACAGCAATTATGAGATACTATTTGTAAATATTGTTGAAACATTACCCGAAAAGAAGAACACAAACACAACACAAAGAAACAACATTTGTGGTAAAAATATGTCATTTCATATATGTAAAATATACAAATACATATATTTAAAGTATGTGCCATTTCATTAATTAATTTCCAGTATTACAGTGTATAATAAAATGACTGATAGCAGAACTGAGAGTGAATTCAGGGAAGCTTCAGGGAAGACTGCTACAACACGCGTCATCCAGAGAGCCATAGCCACAGGTGTGAATTTATGATGTCAACTGTAACCCCCCGGCGGATGCTGATATTCCAGATCCAGAAGAAACTCTCAGATTTGAGAACCAGTCAGCTACAGGCCGTTGCAAGTGCAATTGATGATGGCAAAGGGACTTGTGATGTTAAAGACCTATGTGAACCAGAACTCTATGACTTGATTGTTAATTATGTCAGAAGTGAGAAGCTGGAAGCTATGGAAGATGAAGGTATGACTAACCTCCTCCTCCTTGATGACGTGATCAATGAGGCGATACTAGCCCAAGACACCAGAGTGGCTGAAGCTAGCCAGGCCACACCCCTCCTGATGGAAACTGAACCATACACAGACCCATCCTCAACGGACAGAGACATTCACACACACCCATCCTCCATGGACAGAGACATTCACACGCATTCAACCTCCATGGACAGAGACATTTTCACACACCCAGCCACCATGGACAGAGACATTCCCACCAATCCATTCACACCAGCCAGAGGTCCCGCCATGCCGATGCCAGCCAAGTCCAGCCTCAACGGTGCCAGAAGTGCTCCCGTGGGTCGTGTGAACTCATCCTCAACTATCACAGATCAGGTGGTAAGGTTGGCTGATATGGCTACCCTGTTTCCACGCAGAGAGTTTAAGGTGCACGGTGGTCAGATCTCTGATGCAGGTTCTGACATCTCATATAGTAGTCTGGGTAAACAGATTGATGAGGGGTTGCGAGAAGGGTTCAGTGAGACAGAGGTCATAAGAACCATACTTGAGATAACTAAACCTGGTGTATTCAGGAAGACATTAACCAACAAAGATGACCTCACAGTGGATGGTTTGAAGCAGTTTCTCCATTCCCATATAAGAGATAAAAATGATACTGAGCTGTTCCAAGAGTTAAGTAATGCCAGACAGCAAGACAAAGAGAGCCCGCAACAGTTTTTGTACAGAGTTATGGGGCTAAAGCAGCGAGTTCGTTTTGAGTCACAACAGCCTGGTGCATGTTTCAGCTATGATGAAAAGCTTGTGCAGGGCACTTTCCTTCACACACTCTACCAGGGGTTAAATGAGAGAAATAGCCATGTCAGGCGTGACCTAAAGCCCTTCGTTTCATACATGAAGGTCAGTGATGACTTTCTCTTAGAGCAGGTCACCAAATCTACCAGTAAATAAGAAGGGAGGGTAAAACGCCGAGGTACAACAGCCAAAACCAGACCAGTGACTGTTAGTGCAGCTCAACACGACAGTAATGAACAGACTGACCAGACTAAACAGATTAAAGTCGACGCTGAGTTACAGGCTAACCGTGCTGCTATTCAGGAGCTGACAGCACAAGTGTCTGCTTTAACCAAGCACATGGCCCAGTTGGCGAAACCCATTGAAAATGTTTCTTTCAGAGGCCCAGGCTTAACTATGAAATGTCCCCAGTCACCAGTAACTGAGTCCAAGGGTAGGTGCAATGACTGTGTCCAAAATGGCAATGTGAGTTGTCCTCACTATTTTAATTGTGGCCAGGCAGGACATAGGGCCATTGGCTGTCTGCAGAAGAGGATGTCGGGAAATGGTGGGGGTCATTGGGAAGGGGCAGCCAGCGATCTTCAGCGCCAAGAGGCCCTCAGTAAAGGTCAAAACAACTAATTGAAACACACAATGTTAGTAAACCTCAAGAAAATGTGTAGCCCAACTTATTGGAAAGCGATGTATGGTCTCTTGTTCAATCAACGGCGTCCCTCTCTAAATGCTGTTGGACTCTGGGGCTCAAGTGACCGTGGTGGGGACAGAATGGCACAAGAAAACATTGCCTAGTGTCAAAATCCAGCCACTTGCGTCCTTATTTACAAACCAACCCCTTGAAGTATCAGCGGTAAATGGTACAGAGGTTCCCCTGGATGGTTGGGCAGAAATCGACCTGCAGATCTGTAGTGTGAATCATGGACATGTGACTATCCAAGTACCAATAGTGATCTGTCGGGACTGTAACCATCCCCTACTAGGTAGCAGAAATTATCAAAGAAAATGCAGGGCAGGGCAATAGGCTGGATGTTACAGCTATACTTATAAGAAGCTTTGAGTGTCACTGAGAACACAGTGGAGGCCTTAGTTTCTGTTCTCCAGATAAGGGTTCCTGAGGAGACACCACCCCAGTATAATGTAAGAGTGAGTAAGAAAGGTCTAACTATTCCCGCAGGCCAAATCAGAGAAGTGAGATGCAAGGTTAGGGGGTGGCCAGAGGGTGGCACAAGGTTGTTTCAGCCAAGTCCAGAGAATAACTACCCTGAAGGTTTAGAGCTGTTTCCAGCTCTAGTAGCTGTTCCTTGTGGGTCAGCAAAATGTACTTTAGTCCCCATTCAGAACTCCACTAGGCATGATATATATCTAGCACAGAGAACAATCCTTGGAACTCTCGAAGAAGTCATTGATGTGAAACCAGTCAAGTGTCCCACTTTGAGTTCTGAACCCACTCCCCAACCCACTGCCCAAACATGCTCAGCTCAGTTGAGTACAGACAAACAGACTAATATGAGCAAAGGGAAAGACAGACACTCAAATGCGCAAATGACAAAAGTTAAGTGGCATCCACCTGTTGACTTGTCACATTTCGGAGAAGATGAACAGAAGATAGTTAGCCACATGTTATTCAACGAGTCAGATTTGTTCGCCAAGGATGATGCAGATATAGGTTGCATCCCAAACCTGCAACTCAAAATCCACCTAAAAGACGAAACACCAGTTCAAAAGTCATACAGTGTGATTCCAAAGCCACTGTACAGAGAGGTAAAGGAATATGTGCAGAACCTGCTCAACCATGGATGGATCAGAAAATCCACCTCACCGTATTCCTTTCCTGTGGTCTGTGTTAGGAAAAAAGACATGAGTTTACGTCTATGCGTTGATTTCCGTGGGCTAAACAGCAAAACAGTCCCTGACCGCCACCCACTCCCACGCATCCAGGATCTGCTGGATAACCTTGGAGGCTACTCATGGTTTTCAATACTCGACCAAGGCAGGGCGTACCACCAGGGCTTTGTCGATGAAGGCTCTAGGCATCTGATGGCTTTTAGTATGCCTTGGGGACTGTATGAGTGGGTCCGCCTCCCCTTCAGCCTGACCAATGCTCCAGTAGCCTTCCAGAGATGTATGGAAGGTGTTCTTGACGGTCTGAGGGACGAGTGCTGCTCCCCATACCTGGGTTGAACTATTTAACAGCTCAACATGTGCCAACTAGCTAGTTATCATTAGCGTGGACACCTTTTGCTGGTAATTGTGGGAATCAGTGGAATATGGTTGAGTTCTTGTGTCCCTTCCACTGAACAGTCCCATCGTACCATCCATCCATCCATTCATTTTCCGAACCGCTTATCCTGCTCTCAGGGTCGCGGGGATGCAGGAGCCTATCCCAGCAGTCATTGGGCGGCAGGTGGGGAGACACCCTGGACAGACCGCCAAGCAGTTTTAATATTGTCTTATTGTCTCGATAACTAGTTAGCTAATGTAATACATAATACTTAGCTAGCTAATGTTAGCTGTCTAAGTCAAGAAAGAAAATAAATGTTCTCTAATATCGTCATCATTAAGATCACACATGTTAACTGGGGTCTTCTGGTTGGCATACAAGCTAACGGACTTAAATGATAACTGCATAACTTTGATTGTAGGCTTCTAACTCAATAACCATTCATTCGATGTGACTTGTAGGGTATAGATTTTCATCGATGACAGCCTACAGACAGTCCCCTTCCCTCTCCTGTGACAGGAAGGCATAGCAGGTACATAGTTATGAAAGATGACCAGTGTATCTAAGTCCTTGTCACCATCAGCTCATTTTCTATAGTTATTAGTATCTTAGCAATTGACCCATTATTGCGTGATGTAAAATCTGCGTTGTAAACCAGATGTGTGGCAAAACATGGCCGAGAAACAACTTGCATACCTATGAAACTCACAGATGAAAGCGTATAAAACTTAAATTTTAACGGAGAAAAGTTAGACATTTGAAAAAATGTAAATCTCAAGAATATGTTGAAGATCTAAGCAAGGAAGACAGAAAGCATTACAAGTCGAAACATGCGCTAAGCACTGGAGAAAAAGGTCCCGATCCGTTTATGCTTGCTGAAGCTCAGTGGACAAGTGATATCACGAAGCCGCCAAACATCGGCTGGAGGGATGTGACTGAACGCCTCATAGACACACCAAGTATATTTACGAAAGAATCAATGAAGGCATACAAGTCTTTAGGGGCATACTATTACTTTGTTGGTGGACATGCCCAATACTGCGTTTACCATCCGTTATTGAAGGAAAACAAGTTTTTCTTTATCAAATCAAAGGTAAGCCCTTGTAGTTTAATTGTTTGTACGGTTATAACATCGAGGCTGGAGTCAGATTATGGCCTTAAACATCATGACACAAGAAAGCTGATGGAATCGCTGTCACATTTGAGGAAGGCTAGGCAACTCGAACTTTGGTTTGGCAGTTGCTCTACTAGGACAGTATCACATTTAAAGGTGTTACTTACGTATGTTCAATCAAATTACTTGAAAGATCGCATGAAACCGTGCCTGTCTTCTTCGTTTTTCGATTGGAGTTTTCCTTACGGCATGCGATAAAAAATCCGATGTTTTTTTTTTTACCATCTTTACGATTTCCACAATCGACAGCGCAACAACTGTGAGGCGTTTCGTTTTAAATCATTTTTTTCTGTGACGATCTCTTTGAAATGAACGTAGTAACATTTACAAACACAAGTCTCGTCGTGATCCCTTTTTGCCTCACAATCTGCGCGCACATTTGGTGCATGTAAACAAGGGAACACGTCTATACAAATTCTGCATCTTATTCCCCGTCATTACTGAGGTAATTATGCCTTCTAAGGAGAGGTGGTAAGAGACAAATATGGAGGCGAGAGAGACAGCCATGCAGCTAGAGGAAGTTCATCTTTGTCAGCAGTATTCAGTTGAGCTTCTGTAAGTGAGGATGTCAGTTAGAGGGCTAGGTAAGAGTTGTGTTGGTTAACATGTGAGGAGAATTTACTGAAATATACTTCATATCTTTGCATGTATTGTTAATTAACTCATGTAACAGTGTTTGAACCAACCCCAGTCATGGGTTTGTTTTAAATACATCATAATCAGAAATCCGAAACACTGTCATTTCATTTCATGCATTTGCGCAGATGAAATGAAACGAAACATTGTTTCCCCCAGCCCACAGCAGTGCAACACAAAGACAAAAACACATCCAAGAACTACAAGAACACATATATCCAAACTAACACACACACACACATATATAAACTAAACCAAAAAAAAAAAATTCCTGTCCAGGAGAACAAACGCCAGCCAGGATGACTGTCAGAACTGCCGGTCTGCATGGGCTAGCAATTAGCTGAGCCTGTCTTGCGTCCGCATCCTGTCAGACCACCCTTGCTGTTTCCTCTTTTGGGTGCAGCTCTGGTGAGGGCCGTGGTCCCTGGGCCCACAGGATGCAGCAGACCAAGCCCTCCCAGCTGATCCAGCACTAGCTCTCCCAGCCATACACCCTCAACACACCTCCCCGCACTCCACATGGCGACACTAAAAATACAGTCAAGGCTAGGCGCTGCCGCCGCCAGACTGCCTTTGGTATTATCAGAACTGCTGGTCTGCATGGGCTAGCAGTTAGCTTAGCCTGTCCCGCTTCCACGTCCTGTCAGACCACCCTCAGTGTTACCTCTTCGGGCACAGCTCCAGGCAGGGCCGTGGTCCCTGGGTCCACAGGATGCAGCAGATCAAGCTCTCCCAGCCGATCCAGCGCCAGCTCTCCCAGCCATCGAACGAAGACAGACTTACACACAGACGTGGACAAACACACTGGTACTGGGTGAGGCCGCCATAAACGTGAATTCACGCTGCCATCTTCCCACACTGGTAGTGGGTGAGGCCGCTGCAAACGTGAACTTGTGCCGCCATCTTCCACACTGGAAGCAGTGTACATACATTAATATCCCTTTAACAATGTCGCAAAAGTAGTCATTCCAGGCAAATATGTATTTAATTATTTGCAAAAATCGCGTTTTATGAATTTGGGCCCCTGCCCCTCTAACATCCTTTGCATGTCCCTGTTGGGCTCCTTCATGGGATTTGAACCGACAGCCATTGGGTAGTGAGCCAAGTCCCTGGAAGACTTAGTTGCAGCTGGTGTAGGGATTACTGAGGGGATCCAAATCCCACTTCCAGTAGAAAACACAGCTATCACAGCAAGTAGAGGAGACATAGTACACTGATAAGTTGTGTGTTTGTGTGTGTGTATTCTTGTTCAGCTACATTAGTGAGGGACAATTTTAGTTTGTAGCCATATGTATGTGGTCATTTTTGCAAATTAAGACATTTTGGCCAGTCCTCTTATTTTAGTATTAGGACTTGGGTTTAGAGTTAAAATTAGAGTTAGGATTAGGTTACGGTTAGGTTTAGGTTAAAGCGCAACACCCTAAATGAGTGTTAGGGAGAGCACAGGCGCACGAGGAGAAAGTAAGTAAAAATGCTCTGTGTTCATTGTAAAAAACAAAACAAAAACAATTCTGGTTGTCTAAAATCCATAAAAGAGACAAGGTTAGGCTAGGGTTAGGATTTGGGTTTAGGTTACAGTTAGAATTAGAATTAGGATTAGGTTAAGGTTGGGCATGTAGTTATGATAGTTAAGGAGGATGAGTGTAGCCAATGAAGGTCGTCACGAGTATAGAAAAACAGATGTGCCTAGGTGTGTGTGTGTGTGTGTGTTTGACTGAGTGGACATACTGACTCAAATACATGAGACAGGTGAGTCAAGTGGAAGCAACACTACCTTGGGGCAGAACGAAGGGGACAGGAGAAAAATCCCACTGGCATAAGAACCATACATACTTAAGAGGGAAATTAGAAGGAAATCACTCAGGTGTGTATATGTTTTTCAGTTTGTGAGTGTGTATTTGAGAGTGTATATGCTTGTTTGTATTGAGATGTATACATGCAATAAACTGTGGAAGAGTCAAAGGGGTAGCTGTCCTCACAGGCCGCCGTACCAACTGATTTTATTCTGGCCGCCACCACTGTTTTGTATGGGAAAACGGTCATTATGCAGAGTAACCAGTCAATCTATAAATTTACCAAGTCAGTGGTCATTATGCACATTTACCGTAACATATATATATATATATATATATATATATATATATATATATATATATATATATATATATATATTCCCCCCGAAACCGTCAATGGTGTTTTTATAAGTGCTCAACTAATGAGGAGTGGAATATCAATGCAGATACAGGAAAAAAAAAGTTTAATACATTGCAGTACAATGTATTAAACTTTTTTTCCTGTATCTGTATTGATATATACACATATATATTTAATAGGCGGCTGTGCCAGTCTAATAATATTATTTATCAACAATATTGCTTGTTTGTGTTGATGGATTCCCAAAATGCCATGATCGCTGTTCATTCTTCAAGGTTCTGAAGTGTCTGTCGCTAATGGTTGCACTGTCATGATGTAATATTTTGTTGGCTTTGTGTGGTAGGAGGGGATGACTGTCATGTTTTGCTCCCCGGCCCACCATATTCCACTGAAGTGCACCCACAGCTTGTGTAATGCGATTATAATCACATCACACAAGCTGTAGGTGCTAATTCTAAAGCATAATGCAAATCCTCCTTAAAGATAATTATTTGTAAGGGTGATTTGCATTATGCTTTAGAATTAGCTGTTTTTTGTGTTGGTGATAACTCTCACTCTCTCTGTGCTGTTTGCTCATTGCATTGCTAAGGCTGGACTAGCATCTTAATTTTTGTTTCAGAGCTGGGATTGTCGTAGGGAAATTTTGCAGTACTATAGGAGAGGACATAGTAAACTGAGGCTTGTAGTTTGCTTTTTTTTCCTGACAGGGGATGGGGGTTAAGAGAACCAAGGTTTAAGAGTCATGGTTCGCTGCTGTGGACAATGACATAGAGTCATACAGCCCTGGATGGCTCATACACTGGAGTGCAAAAAAATGTTAGTTGATATATTAAAATGTTAATGAAACACACAAATGACAGTAAGTAGTATTTGTGGCAGGATTTTTTAGTGGCCTTCCAACATTGGAACCCAGTCCCGCTAAATCTATTTCTGAGGTCACAGGAAGCTTTGCCTCAGCTTGTGTTGGCTTGCTATTAGTGGCATTTTAACAAATGTTTCCTTACTATAACTGGATAATGCATTTAGGGAAGGAACCACACTACAATTTAGGTTCAAATCAGTTTACTTTATTACTATCAAAAACCTCATCATTGCGCCGTACATCAATTTAAGCCATCAATATCGAAGCAATGGATTAAAACCAACTCTTTATAAAGTTTAAGGAGAGGTAATGCAGCTGCACTGCAGAAAAACAGTTTGATAAACCGTTCACTCGAGATGGGTGATGTATTCTTGTCCTCCACCTGCTTTAAAGGGATAGAAAATGTGTGATCCTGTTAGAGCCTGTTATTTATTTATTGATTGATTGATTTATTTCATAAATTTTTTAAATGTTTATTTGAACACATGACAGTTTGTTTACATAGTTGCTGTGTACCTGGAGATAAACTTGTCCTCAGCAAGAAATCAATATTTCAAAATGCTCAAAAAAGGGTTAAAAGTCTTTTTAGGTGGTGTGTGTCTTTCCCAAGCTGAGTTCCTTTTCCAGAGGTCTGGGAGTTTGAGGGTTCTGCACAGTATTTTAGCTGTTCCTAGAACTTCACTCTTCTGGACAGAAATCTCAGCTGTTGTCCCTGGAGCCTGCTGGAGCCATTCTCCCAGTTTGGGGGTCACAGCCCTTGTACTCCTATTACCACTGGGACTATTATGGATGTCACCTTCGACATTCGATCTAGTTCTACCCTCAGCCCTTGGTATTTCTCTAGCTTCACATGCTCTTTGTTCCTGATGTTGCCATCACTTCGGATTGCTACATCGGTAACTACTGCTGTCATCTGTTCCTTGTTCACCACCACAATGTCTGGTTGGTTAGCCAGCACCTGCTTGTCAGTCTGGAACTTGAAGTCCCACAGGATCTTAGTTCTGCCATTCTCAACCACGTTTGGCAGTGTCTCCCATTTGGACTTGGGGACTTCCAGTCTGTATTCAGTACAGATATTCGTGTACACTGTCCCAGCCACTTGGTTATGCCTTTCAGTGTACACTTTCTCAGCTAGCATTTTACACCCTGCTACTAAGTGCTGGACTGTCTCAGGGGCATCTTTGCACAGCCTGCGTCTTGGGTCTTGTCTGGTGTGATAGACCCCTGCCTCAACCAATCTGTTCTTGTGCTGCTATGATCAGAGCCTCTGTGCTGTCCTTCAGTCTAGCCTTTCCTAGTCGCTGGTAGGATTTCTCTATCAGTTACGTCTTCTATCGAAGACGTAGCTTCTATCTGTCATCGACAGCTTGATCTATCTGTCATCGACAGATTGATCTTCCATGATATACCTCCTCTTCTGATTATGATTCTGATTCTTCTACCTCTGCACTCTGTCTTCTGCTGCCTGAGGTACTCATTCAGCAGTTCATCCTGTGGGACCCTCTTTCTGATGTACTCATGGATGTCCCTTGTTTCATCCTGTATAGTGGCCCTGGAAGGAAGGAAGACAATGCAACTTGGTGCTTGAATGAGGAAGTACAGGAAAGTGTACAGGGGAAGAGGTTGGTAAAGAAGACGTTGGGTAGTCAGAGAGATGAAGAAAGTAGACAGGAGTACAAAGAGATGTGGCATAAAGCGAAGAGAGAGGTGGTGAAGGAAAAGGTAAAGGCATATGGTGAGTTATATGAGAGGTTAGGTTGAACAGGAAGGAGGAAGGAGTAAATGACTTGTACCGATTGACTAGACAGAGGGACCAAGCTGGGAAGGATATGCAGCGGGTTAGGGTGACGATGCTAGAGATGGAAATGTGCTGACAAGTGAGGAGAGTGTGTTGAGAAGGTGTAAGGAGTACTTTGAGGGTTGATGAATGAAGAAAATGAGAGAGAGAAGGTTGAATGATGTGGGGATGGTGAATCAGGAATTGTGGTGGGCTAGAAAGGAGGAAGTGAGGGCAGCTATGAAGAGTGGAAAGGTGGTTGGTCCTGATGACATACCTGTGGAAGTATGGATGTGTTTAGGAGAGACAGCAGGACAGTTTTTAACTGGATTATTTAACACAATCTTGATACCTGAGGAGTGGAGAAGAAGTGTACTGGTACTGATTTTCAAGAATAAGGGTGATGTGCAGAGCTGTAGTAACTACAGTGGTATAAAGTTGATCAGCCACAGCATATCGATATGGGAAAGAGTAGTGGAAGCTAGGTTAAGAGGAGAGGTTAAGATTAGCAAGCAGCAGTATGGTTTCATACCAGGAAAGAGCACTACAGATGCAATGTTTGCTTTAAGAGTGTTGATGGAGAGGTATAGAGAGGGTCAGAAGGAATTACATTGTGTCTTTGTGGATTTAGAGAAAGCATATGATAGGGTGCCGAGAGAGGAAGATTGGTATTGTATTAGGACGTCGGGAGTGGCAGAGAAATATGTAAGAGGGGTGCGGGATATGTGTGACAGTGGTGAGGTGTGCAGTAAGAATGACAGAGGGGTTCAAGGCGGAGGTGGGAACCCATCAAGGATCAGCTCTGAGCCCTTTCTTGTTTGCAATGGTGATGGACAGGTTGACAGACGAGATCAGGCAAGAGTCTCCATGGACTATGGTGTTTGCGTATGACTTTGTGATCTGTAGTGAGAGTAGGTTGAGGAGAGCCTGGAGAGGTGGAGGTATGCACTGGAGAGAAGAGGAATGAAAGTCAGTAGGAGCAAGACGGAATACATATGCGTGAACAAGAGGGGGGACAGTGGAATGGTTTAGGATGCAAGGAGTAGAGGTGACAAAGGTGGATGAGTTTAAATACTTGGGGTCAATTGTTCAAAGTAACGGGGAGTGCAGAAGAGAGGTGAAGAAGAGAGTGCAGGCAGGGTGGAGTGGGTGGAGAAGAGTGTCAGGAGTGATTTGCAACAGAAGGGTACCAGCAAGAGTTAAAGGGAAGGTTTACAAGATGATAGTGAGACCAGCTATGTTGTATAGTTTGGAGACAGTGGCACTGACAAAAAGACAGGAGAAAGAACTGGAGGTGGCAGAGTTGAAGATGCAAAATTTTCATTGGGAGTGACAAAAATGGACAGGATCAGGAATGAACATATTAGAGGGACAGCTCAGTTTGGACGATTTGGATACAAAGCAAGAGAGGCAAGATTGAGATTGTTTGGACATGCGCGGAGGAGAGATGCTGAGTATATTGGGAGAAGGATGCTGAAGATGGAGCTGCCAGGCAAGAGGAAAAGAGGAAGTCCAAAGAGGAGGTTTATGGATGTGGTGAGAGAGGACATGACAGAGGAATTTTCAGAGGGCAGGAAGAGGTGGAAACACATAATCCACTGTTGCGACCCCTAATAGGAGCAGCCGAGAGTAGCAATAGTAGTAGTATTATCTCACTATTATTATGTAGCGTACACAAACACACATAGGATAGGACGAGATTTCCACTATGTTTAACACAGAATGACTGATAATTTCTGAATACAGTTTTCCAATATGCCTTTTCTTATCATAATAACATAATAATCTGCATGTTAGGCAAGCATGGCTAGGCAGAAACACAGTGGAAGAGTGGAGCAAAAGGGATAGGGCGTATCAACAAAACAAAAAAAGAAGAGAGAAAGTCTACAGCCAGCTACAGATGAAAAGAGAGATGCTAGAGAAGGAAAATCAAAAGTGGAAGAAAAGGATTCAAGATGGGAAAATAAGACTCACGGGAGATATGAGTCAAAGGGAGAATAAATATCAGAGGAGAACTTGGAAAAATTCACAGAAAAGCAGAGTGGAGTGAGAGAGAGCAGTATAATACTACAGGCTGTCACGCCCCCGATAGTCCACTAGGCCAGACTGTAGAGGAGCCGAGCAGCAAGTCAAACACAAAGGAGAAAAACTAGGAAGAGACATTCAAGAGAAATTACAGCTTTGAAAAAGAAGCCGGGGAAGGTAAAACAAGTGCCGAAAAAACTGCGAAAGCAGATACTATAAAGAAAGCAGGTGCAAAACAAAACCCAAATAGATTCTCCATAGAGACCAAGAAAATGATACAAGGAAGTAAACGTAAAATCCTTTGATCAAAAGAACTCTTCTCGTCCACGATGCTCTAACCAGAGAGCTTCAAAGGAATAAACAGACTCGGTCAAGAGTAAGAAACCTCATGAGACACACCTCAGAAGTCCCAGTGGTCAACCACTGACATTATCTGGCAGGATTCTGAAAAAGGTATCACCTTCCGCATAAGATTCAACAGTTTGGATTGATGTATAACACATTGCAGAAGAAATCAGCATTCCTTGATTGTGTCACCAAGACTCTCCAGGGGTTATTTATTCCTTAGCTCTGCATGTCTGACGACAGACAAAACTGACATGATCACATGAAAGAAAGTCAAACAGCAGACAATAATCCTTACTGACACTGCGATCAGGGACTTCCTAAAAAGCAACCCAACTTCGAGACTCAGTTATTCATCATTCTGTGCTCTGTGGCCACTCTACATCACGCCACCAAGATTCAAAATTCTTTATTTGTTACGTGTCATTATAAAAGTATAAGAGAGTAAAATTCTCGAGTTTCGGCTCCTCAACACTGCAGCAACAATAGTAACTGAACAACAACAAAACAGAACAAAAAAAAACAGCAACAAAATAGTGTGTGATGTATGTAAGGTGCTGTGTGTGTGTAGGCCCAGCCCCAATAAATTTGCCCACGTGTATGTGTAGTTTTTTGCATATCTGTGCGTGTCTGTGCATGCCAAGCTACCTGTGTGTGTGTGTGTGTGTGTGTGTGTGTGTGTGTGTGTGTGTGTGTGTGTGTGTGTGTGTGTGTGTGTGTGTGTGTGTGTGTGTGTGTGTGTAAACCGCCGATCCGCTGAAGTCCAAAAAGTGAGTCCAAAAGCCTCTGATCAAAAGATCTGTTTGTGTAAGTATCATGAAAATCCTCCTCTGATGCTTGAAGTCCTTCAAGAGTGTGGTGTCATGAAGACTACAATATTGGAAGAGAACTTTGAACCGGTGTGTTGTTCTCCTGCAAGTGAGGCATGCTTTCTTTGGACCTTCGGATGTGTGAACAAATGCACAACTCTGACCCCAGAACAAGATAGAACCCCTGTCGAATCGACGCAATGGAAACATGTTGAGGAACGAGTAGGGAACAGCAAATCCACTAACACAAAACTTTTAAAGCATGGTGGTTGTTTGTCCATGCTCACCCAATTGTATGAAGAAAAGCCCAAAACTGAAACCATAACACATGTGTGCTCAGTGAGAAACCAGTCCCAGGTATACAGGAATTCAGTTAAAATGTATGATGGAAATACAATCTTACATGTTGACTCCTCAGAGGCATAGAAATGCAAATACCACTCTGAAGTTCAGTCCTGCCATTTCAGATAGAAATTACCACACATAACTGCATACTGAATGTACTAGGGATGGGACGGTTACCATTATTTTTTTCTTCAATATATCGTAATAAAATTCCTGATGGTTACAATGCTGTGTCGCATTTTCATAATCTCATTTACCGTGGTTTTGTTATCACTTCAATGTAATTTACATTGCCTTGCGTGTGCAGCGTGCCATGTTGTTAGCTGAATGTGCTACGCTGACTAGCTAGTTTTTTCCAAAACGATGGCTGAAGGAGGTGATAGTGCTGCTCAGATTTTTCACCCATCTAAAATTCCGAAGTCTGGGCATATTTTGGTTATTTTAAAAAATTCTAATGGGAAGCTTATAGAAGATGACTACCCCATTTGTCAAACATGCTAGAAGAAAGTTGCTGCAAAGGGGTTGAACACTTCCAACATGTTTACCCATCTCTGCGAACATCACCCTTCACTTTACAGCGAGTGCTAGGTAAATTAATTTTTGATATTACTTCATGTATGTGAGGACTTCGGAATGGGGAAATGTCGTAGTTTGTCTAACTTGATGATAGTTTGTCAATATATTCAAATGGAAACTTTAAATACTACGTGCTCTAGACTAGAAAACACATCAACTGTATGTGTGTTGTGCTGCATGCTGACTGCACATGATCCACCCGTGCAGTATGTTTAATTGTTGATATAAAATCCTGTGTTGGTGGAATTGGTTATAAAAGTAATGTTGTTCCAACAAGATAAATGCTTCTGGTATCCTCTTTCCCTTAATGTAAACTATGCATGAGGTCAATGCAGTTACTGTATATCAAGACACACAGAAGATAATAGACTCTGTGTGTGTGCGTGCGTGCGTGCGTGTGTGCGTGCATGCGTGTGTGCACACAGAAGTGCCTGTCTGTGCATAAACATTTTGAACATATTAACAATACTGTGATAATAACAAAAACTGTGATATCTGTGGTCACAGTAACTCTAAACATGAAACTTTCTTACCGTCCCATCCCTGGGTATTACAAAAGGATAAAGGTGGATTTTGCACAGTATTTTAGTCAAAAGGACAAGACAACCCGTCAATTTGGACATACATCGCTGTAACTGCTTCACATCAGTTGAGCACAGCATTGGTTTTTGGTTCCTACCTTACCTCACATTTAGTAGGCTTTCACCGGGGCGGAACTAATCTTCATGACATGTGTTACCAGGGGATTGATTAATGTAAACACAGAGAGAAGCGCGAAAAACGAGGTCATATTTCAAACGCAAATAAATATTAAGAGATTTATCATTTCATGATCGAATTGTATAGAAGAAAGAACAAGATAGTTTACAAGCAAAAGAAGACCTACTAGCCCCTCCAGTGTCATAGGCAGCCTACGAGGCATGTTCATTGTTTACATTTGACAGTAATATTGACTGTTAACTAGCTTAATAGCTAATGGTAGCTAGCGTTCGGCTGTATACTATTGTGTATAAAACACACGCTGTAACGTTATTCATTCACTCATTCATATCTTTTCCTTTGTACGTAGTTTTTTACGGGTTTGTCCAACCAAGACAATAAAGCCCAGTATTCTAAACCGAGAACTCATGCCTCATCGTGTTCATTGCTAGAGGAGCTACAATCGCTCTAGTGCTCAGAGACATCAAAGTTCCTGTCAGATTACATAGTTCATTTTTGGTCTGATGGTCCTAGTAAGCAGTATAAAAACAACTAGAACTTCTGTCTTCTCTGTGAAGTCCCATACACACTGGGTTTCGAAAGATCACGCTGGAACTTCTTCCCTACATCACATGGCAAGGGTGCCCCCAGATGGCATTGGGGGAACAGTGAAAAGAACAACTGACAGCCTTGTACTGTGACGAAAGGATATAGAAGATGGGAAGACCTTCTATGAAACTGTCTAGTGCTTTGAATGGTGTCAAACTTATTATTAAATTGATGAAAATGACATGACAAGATATGACACACTTCCCCCACAACTACTCAAACAAGTTCCATCGACACAAAAAAATACATCAAGCCATCCCAGCCAGTCAGAGTAGTATTCGCTACAGAGTGATGTCATGTTTTTGCAATAAGCCATTTATTTCCCAGTGCTTCAACCCCAGTGCTCATGACTTCCATTGCCCCAGAGAAGAACAGAAGAGGAACAGCGCAGATGTCAGTTCTGATGAATGCTTTGCGTCAGATTCCAGTAGGATAGGTCCTCTGGCATTGTTAATGGAAGAGATGGAGCAGGAGCGCCTGAGAGGTCCTGAGTACTATCACAGAGAGAACGGTTGACAGCATTAAAAGTGGACTGGCTGGCTTTTGTGTATGATGAGCACTGATGGCTGGCAAAGGCCATTGCTGTTAATGACGAGCACCAAGATGTCAAAGTAGAGTGTCTGACCCCCATGAGCGAACAGCACATTTTCACCCAAACCATGGGAGGTTTCAGACATTCTGCTCAGTTTCAGAAATTCTTCTAATGCTTCAGAGAATGTCAGCCCCCCTTCACTCCAGCCACACATACGTACTAAAGTAATGGAATTCATAGAGGAGGAGGAGCATGTCCATCGTCTGTTGCCCGATACCCAAGTTATGCAGGTCAGCCAAGAAATTAATCTATCATTTCATTACCATACCATTTTTAAAACATTGTAGTTTAACATTAGATTAGAATACAAAATGATAATAATAATAACAACAACAATAATAATAATAATAATACAATAATAACAATTACATTTATATAGCGCTTTTCTAGACACCCAAAGCACTTCACATTGAAGGGGGTAACTCACTTCAACCACCACTTATGTGTAGCACCCACCTGGTTGAGTCATGGCAGCCATTTTGCACCGGAACATTCACCATAGATCAGCTTGAGGGTGGAGAGGAAAGAATCATTGAGCCAATTACATGGGGCGATGATTAGATGGCCACATGGAGAGAGCCAAGTTGGGAATTTTGCGAGGACACCGGGGAACTCCCTACTCTGCAATAAGTGCCATGGGATCTTTAGTGACCACAGTGAGTCAGGGCCTCGGTTTAACATCTCATCCGTAGGACAGCGCCTCCTACAGTACAGTGTCCCTGTCACTGCACTGGGGCATTGGGATTTGATATTTGTTGTTTTTATTAGGACCAGAGGGAAGACTGCCCTCTACTGGCCCACCAACATCACTTCCGGCAGCAACTCAGTTTTCCCGGGAGGTCTCCCATGTGCTCGCCAAGCCCATACCTGCTTAGCTTCCGTCATTTGGCAAGAGCCAGGGTAAAAGTTGGTATGGCTGCCGGCTGATGGTATGGCTGCCAGCAAAAGGGTATGGTTTCATTGTTGGAAATGTTCTGGATGTTTCAAATAAAATGTCTTGTGTAGGGAATCAAATAATAACAGAGTAACAGTGTCCCCGACTTTTTCCTAATGTTATTCTACTGTATGCTTCAGAAAATTAGTGTTTGGCTTAGGAAGTGAAAACCGGCCTTCTGTTGCCTGTCTAGTGGTATATGTATATGATTCTGAATTGTGTTTTAACTGATTGTACTGATATAATGGAGTTTTGTATTGTAAAACCTTCCATATTGAAGATAGAAGTGCAGCATGCATTCTATCCTCAACTTTTAACCATTGTAGACAGAAGTGCATGCTCTTGATGTTCGTATTGTATGGACATTGGAGAGCAAGGCGTGCTGCCTTGTTCTGTACCAACTGGAGTTTGCTTAAATCTTTTTTCATGGCATTCACCCATATTATTTGGCAATAGTCAAGCTGTGAGAGAACAATAGTGTTTATTACCATTTTAGTCAATTCTGGTGGAAGGTATTTTCTGATGTTTATGTCTACTAGCATATATTTTTCAAATTCAATAAGTACTAAAACATAAATGAAAAAATGCCTAACATGTTTTGTCCCGGGGTCTCAAGAATGGGTGATTTGATGTATGTATCGCTATTCCTTATTTGAACTTCATGTCATTTGGTTTGATTTGCTCTCTTTTATGAGGGGTGGAAGTAACAAAAATTAATTGATAAAAATGGAGGTGATGAAAATGCATGTGAATTGAAAAACTTTTGTTACTTCCACCCCTCAGATTTACAACAAGATCTACACCCCCCCCCACCAAAAACACAAAAACAAAACAAAAAAAATAAACAAACAAAAACAATGTTTGACACTAAACATCGAAGTACATAGGCGATAAAGATTGGCTCTGATAGGCTGTAGCCATCCACCCATCCATTATCCAAACCGCTGTAGTTTAACAAGTAAATGCTGAAAGCTGTTGGCTCCTAAGTAATGTTACGGATATGTTTTGGGGTCTTTCTTTCCCCTTCCGTTCTATTTTTTGTGCAGAGCTGATTGTAAACATGAGATGCCACAGCTAGGCTTATTATTGCGTTGTACACTGTGTGATGCCCGGGAAATTAAAAAAGAAAAAAAAGAAAAAAAAGGAAGAAACTACTAATCCCGAGGAGCAGGTTTCCTGAGTGTTACGTCACGCCCTGCCCATTCGTTTGGCGGGAAGGGCTGATTGATAATTGGTTACCGCCGGCGGGCAGAGAAAAAGAAGTCGGGGAACTGTATGGAACTGTATGGCAGGCTCAGCGGAAGCCACAGCGTTTTTCGACACAACTCTCTCTCCACTAAAAACAAGAGACTTGAACGCCGTCCACACGAACAGGACTGGCCGCTCGCTGGAGCTGGGATTGCATTATTCGGACCACTGAGAGGAGACGTCCTCACGGCTGCAGTGAGGTAGGCATTGCTGCCAGTTTATTCGCTTCTTTTTTCATATCAGTTCTGTGTTTGGTTTTTCTTTATTCATTTCAGGTTGTGCTTACTGTAGTGGCAAGTTCCGGTTGTGTGCTTGTGCGGCTGTACCATAACAGTAACGTAAATAAATAGATAATTGGTAGCTTGTTATATTGCGTGCCCAAGAGAAACGTTTCAAGCATGTTGACCATTTATGACAACTGTGAACGTTTTTGCATCGCTATTCTATGCCACTAGGAGACGCAATGCAAGTCTTTTGGAAGAGCGGCGTATGCCGTCACATAGGCTCAATGTCGACTAATGCCACAGTTGTTGCCTTTCGACATAGAAGGGGCAAATTTTGTAAGCTGAACTCAACTTCGTCAGACAAGATTGCAAAAAAAACTTAAAAGGCAGCAAGCATGAATTAGACTAACAATGTTCTTCAGTGCAGAAAATTGGTATGAAAACAGTTGATGTAATGGCCTGCGATCCCATTGCTTTAGGTCTTACACGAATTTATGCAAGCTATCCCGGGCACTTCTCTGAGCTGTTAGAATAATTTCAGTGGTGGCATTCGTTATGTCCATGATCAGTGGCGCCCCCAGAAATGTTTCATAGGGGTGGCCAAATGGGGCCACTGAAAATCTTGGGGTGGCACGCCACTTCCTATATGACGTAATGTATGGAGTCGATTCCATCGATTATCATATTTTAAACCAGAGTCGGAGTCGATTCCAAAAACTTGAGAGTCGTGCACCCCTATAGCTAGCTAGGAACAGAAGCTGCTCGGCTGCTGCCAGAGGCAGGCTGTGCACGAGGGAGGGGGTGGGACGCAGTGACGGACGATCAAAAGCGGCTGGCTGCCTGGCTACGCATTTGTTATTTTCTTTGACATGAATTATTCTGAAAAATATACATTATTGATTTAAATGACCAGCACCTAATCTAAAATATCAGATAGAAGCATATTATGCATAATCAGAAGCATATTATGCATATGCGACTCGTGGCTGGGGGGGCCAGTGGGGGGCCAGGGATAGTATCAGGGTGGCCTTGGCCACCCCTTGGGGGCGCCATTGTCAATGATGAGGGAATGCTGCTTAACAATGGACTTTTGTAGACAGATGTCTTAGTCACATGAGCGCTTTAATTTCAATTATAGGCATGTATGGTCATCTTTCTAAGTGTACGTAACTACTGATGAGCAGGTTGGCACCTTGCATGGCAGCCTCCGCCATCAGTGTACGAATGTGTTTGTGAATGGGTGAATGTGAGGCATAAACTGTAACGTGCTTTGAGTGGTCGGTAGACTGGAAATGTGCTATATAAAATGCAGTCCAATTACCATTTACTTTTTTTTTGGATTCCCCCCCCCCCCGCCATTGTACCCAGCCAATTATCCCACTCTTCCAAGTCGTCCCGGCCGTTGCCCCACCCCCTCCGCTTATTCGGGGAGGGCTGCAGACTACCACATGCCTCCTCCGTTACATGTGGAGTAGCCAGTCGCTTCTTTTCACCCGACTGAGGAGTTTCACCAGGGGGACGTAGCACATGGGAGGATCATGCTATTCCCCCCAGTTCCCCCTTCCCCCCCTGAACAGCTGCCCCGACCGACCAGAGGAGGCACTAGTGCAGCGACCAGGACACATACCCACATCCGACTTCCCACCTGCAGACACGGTCAATTGTGTCTGTAGGGACGCTCAATCAAGCTGGAGAACCAAGCAGGAGGTAACATGGGAATTCGAATCAGCGATCCCCGTGTTGGTAGGCAGCGGAATAGACTGATATGCTACCCGGACACCCCCACCTGGGTGTATTTTTAGCAGGTGTTTATTTTCCCTTTAAAGCTTTTCGCTTTCCAAACTCAACATTCTGAACAGTGTAATCGCTCACTAACAAGCCAACTTCTGGTTCACTGGACACATGTTCATACTGATGACATGGCACTGACTAATCCTGAGTTATACTGACCCCATTTCCAAGAAAACGCCAATCATGAAAACAAGTCAGTACCTTATATCCCAGCCTTTAAACTTTACAGTCTCAAATTATGCTGTCGTCTACAACAAGGGTTCTATGGAATATGTTGTGCAGGTCAGAATTAGCTATTTTCCTGTCTAGTAGAAAATAATACGAAGTTGTCCTCGTATTGATGAAAAATCTCCTCTAATGACAAAGGATGACATAAGGCTGAAATGGAAATACAAGACACGCATTTTCAGTTAATTAGCCTGCTGAGCCACACACCTTATGCAGCAAAGGATGACATCAGCCAGATGTGGAAATTTTTGGTCTCTTAAGCTTAATTAAAAAAAATAAGTTGTCCAATATAATGTTCCATTTTAACATTTCATGACCAAGCATGGTTGTATCAGGGGATTTCATTAACATCCATATTACAGCAGCCTTAAGGCTATGGCTGAAGAAAGGGCCTACAAAATTCCAGTGAATGCAGGGTTGAGAACATGTGAAAAAGTGTTAAAAAAGGCAGAGCAATGCAGTTGATTCTATTACTTCTCGTGCCATAATTGCTTAAGATGTGCAATGTTGATGATGGATTGTCCAAACATGTTGTCAGTGATGCTTCTCGGCTCAGCAAAATACAAAATTCTGATCTACTTTAAACACTGAGCAGTCTGAGTGTCTAAAGCAGGTAACTTGGACTCCATCACTGTAAACCATTTTATTTTCCCAAGTCACCTGCATTCTCCTCAATACTGCATTTCTAGATGTTTACAGGGCAGCACAATGTCCCAGTGGTTAACCCATTTGCCTCACAGCAAGAAGGTGCTGGGTTCGAACCCCAGGTTGTCCCAGGTCCTTTCTGTGTGGAGTTTGCATGTTGTCCCTGTGTCTGCATGGGTTTCCACCGGGTATTCCAGTTTCCTCCCACCATCAAAAAGACATGCATGTCTGCACACCCATTTTGCCAAATGGGTGTGCAGATTGACAAGACCATACCGGATTGGTCAATATCTGGGTTAACAACGGCCGCCATTTGAGCTGTGCCCTCACATGGTATCGATGGAAACTATAAAATCCAATGTGGTGACCACTGAGAAAAGGAGAACAAGCCAAAAGAAGAGTATCATCATAAGGTATTCTTGTACTATGCCATTAAAATAATTATCTAAGGCAGTCGTTGTCATCATTTTCAAGTTGTGACCCCCCCCCCCCCCCAGAATAATCAGGTTGGTGTTCGCATCCCTCCTGCCCCCCCCCCCCCCCATGGCCGAGATCTGGGACATTTAACTCACAACACCCTGATGCAAACACATAGATCATTCATAAACTGTCTGCCTGAGACTGTTCAGGGCCCACAGACAGAACAACAACTAATTTGATTTGGGCTTTAGTGTTTGTAGATTTATTGAAATTACAGCACCTCATGTGCACACACACTTTGACTCTCACGAACAGACTCAATAAAATGTATTCTAAGGCAAATTATATCACTGGTACAGCCAATGTAGTGTAAAACCATTCCCCAGTCTAAAATGTTGTTTTGTTTTTCAAACGGTGCTGTTGTTGGCATGGGTGATATGAGAGGGATGCTTAGTAGGGACATTTAATAGGGATGTTAATCTTTGATATATTAACTATATGTATTAACCTTGATGTTCTGGACCATACCTTGGTCTGCTGTTGTTTTCACCGTCCTTTAATTACCACAACTTGCGTGTCCTACTAAACTTTAGTCTTTGACATATCAACTATATACATTAACCTTGTTGTTCTGGGCTGCAGCTGCTATTAGTCTGCTGTTGTCCTCTCTTTCCTTCGATTTTTCTCGACAACCGTTTCTCCATGCGTAATAGCCACCAAGACCACTGGATCCCATGGTCTTCTTAAGAAGCTAACGCTTAAAATGTATCCCTATTATTTGCACAGAAGCTGTTATTGTTGATGCTTCAGGTGAATCATAACACAATAAATTGAATGCGTTTTTAAAGACAGCAATAATTAAAATTTTTGTAACATTCAATGTCTGCAATGTTTTTTCATGCTGATCCTGATGAGGAATGATTATTATCTACTAAACGTACAGACTGTATTGCTCTCTCAAAGAGGTCTTAACATATTCTGAGGGCCAGTGCAGAGGGTACCGCCTTTTATACTGTGATGACACGGCAATTACAGAGACAGTGCACTTGTTTTTCGCGTCAGGTGTGCCGTGGGTCTGGATGGGTTCTTGCTTGTTTTCTCCACAGCCATCTCTAATTTTGTAACTAAAGGGAATCCCTCAAAAGAAAAAAGTTAGGAAAGGTTTTTGAGAATTTCCTGCACTATCAAGTGGACCTTAGGAATTAACTGGAGTCTCTTTGTTGTTTTCAGACCCTTAGTGTTTTGCTGGTCTGTCCTTTACAAACTGCATTACACGTTAGTTTGAATATGTGTGTTCTTGTAGTTCTTGAATGTGTTTTTTGTCTGTATGTTGCACTTTTGTGGGCTGGGGGAAATGGCATTTCATTTCACTTCATGTACGCAAGTACATGAGGGGAAATGACAAAGTGTTCCTGATTCCTGAACATAATCCTAAAAGCACATGATATTGCATTAGCTCTACAGTGTGTTTTTTTTAATGTGCATACATGGGTGTGCATTGTTTTTGTGCATAAAAACGTGTATGTGCATATTCCCCATGGGGAAATAGTGAGGAGGATATATGTTGAAAGAAGCCTTTAGTATGGGCAGGCTCAATATCATTCCTGTTCTTGAATGACTTGTGCATTAATGTGTGGGATAGGAACAACTGGTAGCATTAAAATGACTGGGGTTTTGTACGACAGAGAGATGGAAGAAGAGAAGCTGGGAAGCCTAAGCAGATGATCAAATTTATCTTTCAAGGCTTGTTGAACATGAAATAGTATTGAAAGTTTTGAACTCGAGGCCTGTGTTATGAAAGGTATTTGAGCTGTCAAATCATACATTTTACTGTGTCGTGCCAAACGGATCCTACTGTTTTCAAAAGCAAAGCCTATTGTTGCTACAATGAGATGAGAGTAATGCTTTTCAGTAAATTAATTCAATTTTTATGATGACACTAACACTGATGATAAAATTAATAGATTATATTAGATTAGATTTTAATAATTACTGATCTAACCTAACTGATGTCAAAAGTGACAAGCACTTTTCTTCATAGGTGATACAAATTGGAGTTGGATTAACTAAATTTAAATAGTGAATTACGTACGCAGATTCTGCGCCATTTCCGTGTGAAGGAAATTGGTTGTCAATCAACATAACTGTCCAAGGTAGTCTTTATTTGGTAAAGAAAGTGGAGCATTTTAGAAATGGTTAACCTGAAAATCATGTTGAGTGAAACGTTGTTCTTGTTTGTGCGTGTTACAACTGAAAATCATACTACGAGAGCCACAAAGTGTCGCAGACTTTTGTCAGCTCATTATCGTTGACATATGCCTTCTGTCCTACACCTGAAAAACAAGGGTGGATGTGCACACCACTTTTTTTTTCTATTTTGACAAAGAAGCCAGTCTCAAGAGAAAGCTCTAGGTAGTTCTGGGAGATGGGGTGATAGAGGATGGGTGTAGAATGACACTATCGTGTATTGTACTGTAGTGTGTTTTGTGCTTCCAATGGAGGGACGGGGCCTCAGGGTTTAATCTATGAGGTGTTTCAGTAAGAGAATAACTTCTTCTTGGTAAAGGTCCAGGGGCACATTCACATATTTGTATTTGCACACTTTCTAATTCACATGCACACTCCAATGCTACCACGTCCTTTTGCTCCTCATCTTTAATTCTGTGGAATGAAAATATGTAAGGAATAATCCACGACAGCTGGATTATCCTCTTTATACCATGGTCATTTACTGACAAATTACTTTAAAAGCATTCACATTTTTTATTGAATGTTTTTGATGTTAAAGCTTATGATGAAACAGTTAGCCACTAAGCTAACTTTGAATGTTTAGTGCGTTTGCTACTGCAGCGTCTTGTTATGGTTACGTAGCAAAACTGTGGCCAGCGCATAAATTAGAACAGGGATTAGATTTGGACTGGACTACGTGTGCGTTATTGGTTGGAGGGTGTGTGTTAAGACCATATAAGAAACCACTATTCTCCGTGACCACAGTATGAACCGGGATAACTTTTTTTTTTTTAAGATTATTTTTTGAGCATTTTCTGCTTTTTATTTTTAACAGTGACAGTAGAGAGAGACAGGAATGGCAGGGAAGAGAGAGAGGGGATGACATGCAGCAAAGGGCCCGCGCCTCACTCGAACCCAGGCCATTGCGGGAAGGACTCAGCCTCGTCTTTTATGGTATACACTCTACCAGGTGTGCCACGGGGGTGCCCCTGAACTTGTCGAGATTACAACATAGTGCCTCAGATGAAATAATACAGGATGCTTTCTCGCCTGTCCTATAGTGCAATACACAAAGCTCATGGGAAACGTAAAAATGTCATTCATGGCCACAAGCTACAGACCATTAACTGAGATGAGTGAAAAACATGTCACATTATGGCCCTAAAAGTGCCACACAAACACTAGACACCTTTCCTCTCTACTGCATTGGTGTAGTCACGTGTCAGAGAAAACTGTTTCAGTGGTCTGGGAGGTGGCCAATTTATAGCTGGTAGCTAGTTCTCTCACGTCCACCCTCTTCCCTTGGGGACAGAGAGAAGAGGTGCAAGGATGAAAGTGTCTGTTCCAAGCTCTGGGCCCAAGAGACTTTTCATTTCCACTTTAAACATAATCCCAGCCCAGCATACAAAATGTGTGTGTGTGTGTGCGGGCGCGCGCACGTCCCCGTTTTCCGGGTGGCCTGTCCTTGGCTGAAGCTGTCCCTGGAAATGTCCCCATTTTTAAATGTGTGTTTAAAAACGGACCACAAGGTGGAATGATAGGTTATGTGGCAAGAAAGACCAGCCAGCAAAGCTTACCAGTTGACATCTCAATCGGGTTGTGCTTGTTGTATGCAGCAGAGGGAGCTGCTTACTATGGCAGCTTCATATCACTCTTCTTCTACTAACTCTTTGCTCGTGCTAGTTTTTAAGAAAACTGCTGTGGCCAGAAGCTAGCAAGTGACAAGTGAATCCACAACATCACCACAAATCTCTTTTCAAGCCAAGTAAGTTGCAATCGTTTGAGATACTAGCAAGTGATGTTATAATGTAACAATTTAATATATAGATAGATGATTTCTCTGTTAAGGTTTTAAATAGGTTATGCCAGGGGTTCTCAAACATTTTGGGGCCAGGGACACCACACCTTAGAGGGGAGAACATTTTCCATGGACCTCTTCATAATTGTAACACTGATTAAGCATATGCTTACCAACATTTGTACTCTTGGATGCCATTAGAATTATTTGTATCCTAAAACTTTTCAATTTAAATACTTCAGACCTGTTTCATAGTGATAAATGGAAACACATTTCAATTTGAATTATGTTAATACCACTTACTCCCACTGGGTGAAAGTAATGGACACTGTGCTGGAATGGGGAGTCAGAGGCCATCTATTTGAAGAGGGAACAACCATCCCTTGGGGGGGGGGGGCGCTAAGTACATCTCTCGCCATCTTACAATGCTGTGATTGCAACCATTCCGAAATACTCCGTGAATAGTATACATTGCCATTTAAACTCTAGTTAATGCTTGCGGCAAATTGCATATCTACTACCAATTTCGGCTGCTCCCGTTAGGGGTTGCCACAGTGGATCATCTGTTTCCATTTCTTCCTGTCCTCTACATCTTCCTCTGTCACACCAGCCACCTGCATGTCCTCCCTCACCACATCCATAAACCTCCTCTTTGGCTTTCCTCTTTTCCTCTTCCCTGGCAGCTCCATATTCAGCATCCCTCTCCCAATATACCCAGCATCTCTCCTCCACACATGTCCAAGCCATCTCAATCTTGCCTCGCTTGCTTTGTCTCCAAACCATCCAACCTGAGCTGTCCCTCTAATATAATTGTTCCTAATCCTGTCCTTTTTCATGACTCCCAAATGAAAATCTTAGCATCTTCAAGTCTGTCACCTCCTACTCTGCCTCCTGTCTTTTCGTCAGTGCCACTGTCTCCAAATGCTACAACATAGCTGGTCTCAGAACCATCTTTTAAACCTTCCCATTAACTCTTGCTGGTAACCTTCTGTCGCAAATCACTCCTGACACTCTTCTCCACCCTGCCTGCCCTCTCTTCTTAACTCCCTGTTACTTTGGACAGTTGACCCCAAGTATTTAAACTCGTACACCCTCTTCACCTCTACTCCTTGCATCCTCACCATTCCACTGTCCTCCCTCTCATTCATGCATAGATATTCCATCTTGCTCCTACTAACTTTCATTCCTCTTTTCTCAAGTGCATATCTCCACCTCTCCAGCCCCTCCTCAACCTGCACCCTACTGTTGCTACAGATCACAATGTCATATGCAAACATCATAGTCCATGGAGACTCCTGCCTGACCTTGTCCATCAACCTGTCCATCCCCACTGCAAATAAGAAAGGGCTCAGAGCCGATCCTTGATGTAATTCCACCTTGAACCCATCTGTCATTCCAATCGCACACCTCACCACTGTCGCAATTCCCTCATACATATTCTGCACCACTCCTACATACTTCTCTGCAACTCCCAACTTCTTCATACAATACCACACCTCCTCTCTTGGCACCCTATCATATGCTATCCACAAAGACACAATGTTACTCCTTCTGGCCTTCTCTATACTTCTCAATCAACATTCTCAAAGCAAACGTTGCATCTGTGGTGCTGCTTTGTGGCATGAAACCATACTGCTGCTCACTAATTGTCACCTCTCCTCTTAACCTAGCTTCTATTACTCTTTCCCATATCTTCATGCTGTGGCTGATCAACTTTATACCTCTGTACTTGTTACAGTTCTGCACATCACCCTTATTCTTGAAAATCGGCACCAGTATGCTTCGTCTCCACTCCTCAGGCATCTTCTCACTTTCCAAGTTTGTGTTAAACAATCTAGTTAAAAACTCCACTGCAATCTCTCCTAAACATCTCCATGCCTCCACATGTATGTCATCAGGACCAACTGCCTTTCCACTGTTCATCCTGTTCATAGCTGCCCTCACTTCCTCCTTGCTAATCTACCGCACTTCCTGATTCACTATCCCCACATCATCCAACCTTCTCTCTCGCTCATTTCCTTCATTCATCAGCCCCTCAAAGTATTCCTTCCACCTTCTCAGCACACCTTCCACCTTCTCACTCGTCAGCACATTTCCATCTCTATCCTTGATCACTCTAACCCGCTGCACATCCTTCCCAGCTCAGTCCCTCTGTCTAGCCAATCGGTACAAGTCCTTTTCTCCTTCCTTAGTGTCTAACCTCTCATACAACTCCCCATACGTCTTTTCCTTTGCCACCTCTCTCTCTTCGCTTTACGCTGCATCTCCTTGTACTCCTGTCTATTTTCCTCACCTCTCTGACTAGCCCACTTCTTCTTTGCCAACCTCTTCCTCTGTATACTTTGCTGTACTTCCTTATTCCACCACCAAGTTTCCTTGTTTTCCTTCCTCTGTCCTGATGACACACCAAGTACCTTCCTAGCTGTCGCTCACTATTTCTGCAGTGCTTGCCCAGCCATCTGGCCACTCTTCGCTACCACCCAGTGCCTGTTTTGACTCCTCCCTGAACTCCACACAACAGTCTTCCTTCTTCAGCTTCCATCATTTGATCCTTGGCTCTGCCTTCACTCACCTCCTCTTCTTGGTCTTCAAAGTCATCCTACAGGCTACCATCCGATGCTGCCTAGCTACATTCTCCCCTGTCACCACCTTGCAGTCTCCAATCCCTTTCGGATTGCTCCTTCTACATAAGATATAGTCCACCTGTGTGCACTTTCCTCCATTCTTGTACGTCACCCTGTGTTCCTCCCTCTTCTTGAAATATGTATTCACCACAGCCATTTCCATCCTTTTCATAAAATCTACCACCATCTGTCCTTCCACATTTATCTCCTTGACACCATACCTACCCATCACCTCCTCATTATCTCTGTTCCCTTGACCAACATGCCCATTGAAGTCTGCTCCAATCACCATTCTCTTCTCCTGGGTACCCTCTCCACCATTTCATCCAACTCACTCCAGAATTCTTCTTTCTCTTCCATCTCACACCCAACTTGCGGGGCATATGCGCTGATAACATTCATCAAGCCACCTTCGATTTCCATCTTCATACTCATCACTCTGTCTGACACTTTCTTCACTTCCAGCACACTCTTGGCATACTCTTCTTTCAGAAAGGAAGGGTAATTTGCGGCAAATTGCATATGAATCCAATCATTTTCGGTCATTATGCCACTGTATTCTTCATAAGGGTGGGGATACCTGCAGTCAATTGAGACTGAAGAGGTCACTTGGATGAGTGATGAAATGTTTCTTTCTCTCAATAAACATTGTGTCCAGATGAACTGATTCAACTTTCTGTTTTTCTTACCTGGATTATTGAGCATGCATAAGGACACAATGTTTGTTTTATTAGCACAAATGGTCCTTGTGTAGATTTGTACTTTTTAATGATACAGCGCAATTTTATAGTTTATAGTAAATTATTTCACATACCCCCAGTATATAGGTCATGGGGGTCCGCAGACCCCATTTTTGAGAACCATTGGGTTATGCTAGCTAACGTTAACTATTTAGACTAAGTTAGCTAGCTACTGTCATGGTAGCTAGGATAAAAAAAAGTTCTCATGTAAACATGCATTAGGCGGGTTATTTTGAAAATATGATTATATGAAATGAATGCACAATTAATTATGAGAATATTTATTTGTAGATTACAAAGTAGACTGAAGAGCTTTTGGGAGTTTATTGGCCAGGATCCATTTTAGGACATGGCAGTGTTCACTGACTGTCCATGCTTACTGCTCTAGAAAGGGTGCTGAAAATGTACATGCCATTGACATCCATTTTTTCTTTCTGAAGACGAATGCCCTGTTGTCCTATGAACAATGTTCAAAGATCCACTGACTGAACTTTGGCTGGCCTTTTTCCACTGAAATCTGACCGTATTCAGTAACAATCAAGATGTTTGAAAGCCAGGACCACTGTGCTGTGGCGTCGGCTGCAATTCTGAGAAATTTTGAGGCAAAAAGCAAAGTCCATTAAGACATGGTTGGGTGAGTTTGGTGTGGAAGAACTTGACTGGCCCGCACAGAGCCCTGACCTTAATCCCATCGAACACCTTGATGGACTAGAAAGGAGATTGCGAGCCAGGTCTTCTCGTCCAACATCAGTGCCTGACCTCACAAATGCTGTTCTGGATTAATGGGCACAAATTCCCACTGATACACTCCAAAATCTTGTGGAAAGCCTTCCTAGAAGAGTGGAAGCTGTTATAGCTGCAAAGGGGGGTCCATCTCCATATTAATGCCTATGGATTTAGAATGGGATGTCATAAACGTTCCTGTAGGTGTAATGGCCAGGTGTCACAATACTTTTGTACACACATATATATATATACAGTGCATCCGGAAAGTATTCACACCCCTTCACTTTCTCCACATTTGGTTGTTACAGCCTTATTCCAAAATGGATTAAATTTCTTTTTTTTTCTCATCAATCTACATACAATACCCCATAAAGACAAAGTGAGAAAGGTTTTGTAGAAATTTTTGCAAATGTATTAAAAAATAAAAAAACTGAAATATTGCATGTACATAAGTATTCACACACTTTGCTATGACACTCAAAATTGAGCTCAGGTTCATCCTGTTTCCACTGATGATCCTTGAGAAGTTTCTACATCTTGATTGGAGTCCACCCGTAGTAAATTCAATTGATCGGACATGATTTGGAAAGGCACACGCCTGTCTATATAAGGTCCCACTGTTGACAGTGCATGTTAGAGCAGAAACCTAGCCATGAAGTCCAAGGAATTGTCTGTGGACCTCCGAGACAGGATTGTATCGAGGCACAGATCTGGGCAAGGGTATGTGAATGTCCTTGAGTGGCCCAGACTTGAACCCCATTGAACATCTCTGGAAAGACCTGAAAAAAGCTGTGCAGTGATGCTCCCCATCTAACCTTACAGAGCTCGAGAGGATCTGCAGAGACGAATGGGAGAAATACCCCAAATATAGGTGTGCCAAGCTTGTAGCTTCGTACCCAAGAAGACTTGAGGCTGTAATCGCTGCCAAGGGTGCCTCAACCAAGTACTGAGTAAAAGGTGTGAATACTTATGTACATGCAATATTCCAGTTTTTTTATTTTTAATAAATTTGCAAAAATTTCTACAAAACCTTTTTCACTTCGTCATTATGGGGTATTGTATGTAGATTGATGAGGGAAAAAAAGGAATTTAATCCATTTTGGAATAAGGCTGTAACATAACAAAATGTGGGGAAAATGAAGGGGTGTGAATACTTTCCGGATGCACCGTATATATATCCCTTCCTAGAAATTCTCCCTGCCCCTTTTTCAGTATAAACTCAAATGATGAATGTTCACAAAATCTCTTTTCAGGACCAAGAATAATAGTAATAGATTTCAAAGTGTAATTTTGGTAAAAGGTTCTCGTGTAAAACTTGTCTTGATCAAATTTGTCTTCTGTAAAGTATTCATCTTCTATGATCAATGTGTGTATCGTGGAAAAAATAAGATGATTTGAGAACGTATTGTCGTAGCATTAATGCAAGGTGATAACAAAGATGACTTACAAATATTGTTCTAACAACTTGCAATTTTCTGAAATCTTTTCAAAAATGATGAACTCCAGCCTAGTCGGGCGTCCTACAGACACAATTGGCCGTGTCTGCGGGTGGGAAGCCAGATGTGGGTATGTGTCCTGTTCGCTGCACTAGCACCTCTTCTGGTCAGTCGGGGCACCTGTTCGGGGGGGGGGACTGGGGGGAATAGCGTGATTCTCCCATGCACTTTGTCGTCCTGGCAAAACTCCTCACTGTCAGGTGAAAAGAGGTGGCCAGCGGCTCCACATGTATCGGAGGAGACATATGGTAGTCTGCAGCCCTGCCGGGATCGGCAGAAGGGGTGGAGCAGCGACTGGGACAGCTTGGAAGAGTAGGCTAATTGGCTGTCCTACAAACAATGTGCGAAGATCCGCTGACGGAATTTGGCTGGCCTTTTTCCATTGAAGTCTGACCATATCCAGTGGCAATCAAGATGTTTGAAAGCCAGGGCTGCTGTGCTGTGGAGTCAGCTGCAATTCTGGGAAATGTTAAGGCAAAATTGACTGCAAGACGTGATGACAATTTCATTCCATTTTTGGTCAGAGTACTTCTGAGAGAGCTAGAGCAAAATGGAGAAATGTCTGAGAACTTTCTCAAAACATCCCAACTGTTCTTTACTACGGCTGTGAACTACTTGCAAGTATGGGGGAAGCACACAGATAATTAAAAAGATTTACATTGTCTCCTTTTAAAAAAGGCAACCTCAGCATGAAGTGATCCAGAAGGCAGCAGCCACTCTGCAGGAAAAATGCCCCAATATGAGCATGAATGAGGATGAATTGTTCAGCAAGATTACTGGCCTTCAAGAGTTCCTAAAGGGGGGATCACTTGAAGAATAGAAAACTGAGACCATGCTTGGTCAGAAGTGGAGCACGGTGGTTACCCAATTCTAAGAGAATGACATCCCATACATAAAACTGCTTGGAGTTCATGGAGAAGCTGGCCAAAGACGGAGCAATCTTGAATGAAGAAAATACATTCTTCCGAGAAATATACAGAATAGGTTGTATATTATGTAGTTACCAATCTAGTCATCGCGTCATCATCTCATCACCATCTCATCATTTCTTTATTATGGTCTTAAGTATTTCACATATTTACTATTGTATCTGTTTTTTCAATTTTGCTCATGTTCTCTTCTGCTCTTACTCTACCTATACTACCAGGACCACTGAATGGCTGTTCATATCAGACAGTTCTGTCTTGTCTGTAGTGTTTCAGTAATATGGTTGTTTTCTCATCTGTCACAGAGTGCCTGTTAGTATTGTCTGTCTTAGTGTGTATGTTGGTGTGTCTGATAGTTTTGTCTCTCTGTTAGTGTGTCTATTAATGTGTCAGTCTGGTAGTGTGGCTTGTCTGTCTTCTCTGTCTTGTATCTATAGATAATTAAACACATTGTATTGAAACATTGTAGTTTGACCATTTTCTTTATTGTGTGTTCCATATTTTACCATAGCTTCACTCGCCATGGTAATGTTAACTATTATTTTCTGACATGGTTTAAAAGTTACTTAGTACCCAATTTATCAGTCGACCTGCACCATTTATTACAGTACAACCATTAACCATAGTCAAAATACATGAAACCAGAATTGCCCCTCTTTTTTATTTCATAGATGATAAATAACATTGGATATTTAAATGATACTGAAAATGTCCCTAGTTTTCATTTCAGAAATCTGGTCACCTTACTGTATGATTCCATGTGTGTGTGTGAACAGAGTGATGTGGTTCATCACCTCATTAACATTTATATGACTTAAAGAGCTTGTTAATTAGCTTTCACAGAGCTATTATTGCTTCAGTTGGAGATAAAACAGAACCAGCAATGGGACAAAACACCAGTTTAATCAAAGTATTTCATGAACGAACAAGCTTCTTCTATTGCATGTGTGAATATGGATCATTAAAGATGATTTGCATTAAATTGCGATTTATATGATGAGCACTGATAAGTGTTCTCTGAGTTTCTATGTTGAGCATAGACCGTAAACTGATGTTTCAGCATGATCATATGGTTTAAGTGGAATAGCACCCATGGGGTCAGTCAAAATATCTCATGCACATCATTCTTATGGCCTGTGGAAGCCCAATTAGCATTTGTGAACATTTTTATTTTCTAATACTAGAAAGCAAGGAGCCAAGACTCATTGATCACTGTTAACCTAACTAAATTAGCTTATTGTTGCACATTTGAAACAAGCAAACAAAAAAGAACAACATATAATAACCAACTCTGTGTGTGTGTGTGTGTGTGTGTGTGTGTGTGTGTGTGTGTATATATATATATATACACACACACACACTATATGGACAAAAGTATTGGGACACACGTCTTCATCATTGAATTCAGATGTTTCATTCAGACCCATTGCCACAGGTGTATAAAATCAAGCAGCTAGCCAGAGAGTCTGCATTTATAAACATTTGTGAAAGAATGGGTCATTCTGAAGAGCTCAGTGAATTCAAGTGTGGTACTGTCATAGGATGCCTGCCACCTTTGCAATAAGTCAGTTTGTGAAATTTCTTCCCTGCTAGATATTCCACGGTCAACTGTAAGTGGTATTATTGAAAAGTGGAAGCGTTTAGGAACAACAGCAACTCCGCCACAAAGTGGCAGACCACGTAAAGTCACACAGCGGGGTCAACGAGTGCTGAGGCGCATAGTGTGTAAAGGTTGCCAACGCTCTGTTGACTCAATAACTGCAGCGTTCCAAACTTCCTCTGGCATTAACATCAGCACAAAAACTGTGCACCAGGAGCTTCATGGAATGGGTTTCCATGGCCGAGCAGCTGCATGCAAGCCTTACATCACCAAGCACAATGCCAAGCATCGGATGGAGTGGTGTAAAGCACGCTGCCACTGGACTCTGGAGCAGTGGAAACGTGTTCTGTGGAGTGATGAACCACGCTTCTCAGTCTGGCAGTCTGATGGACAAGTCTGAGTTTGGTGGATGCCAGCAGAATGTTAACCTGCCTGACTGCATTGCGCCAGCTGTAAAGTTTGGTGGCGGAGGGATTATGGTATGGGGTTGTTTTTCAGGGGTTGGGCTAGGCCCCTTAGTTCCAGTGAAGGGAAATCTTAATGCTTTAGCCTACCAAGACATTTTGGACAATTCTATGCTCCCAACTTTGTGGGAAAAGTTTGGGAGGTCCCTTTTCTGTTCCAGCATGACTGTGCCCCAGTGCACAAAGCAAGGTCCATTAAGAAATGGTTGGTGAATTTGATGTCGAGGAACTTGACTGGCCTGCACAGAGCCCTGACCTCAACCTCATCAAACACATTTGGGATGGACTAGAACAGAGATTGTGAGCCAGGTCTTCTTGTCCAACATCAGTGCCTGACCGCACAAATGCTGTTCTGGATTAATGACCTTGAAAATTCCCACTGATATATTCCAGAATCTTGTGGAAAGCCTTCCTAGAAGAGTGGAAGCTGTTATAGCTGCAAAGGGGGGACCATCTCCATATTAATGCCTATAGATTTATAGAATGAGAGGCCATAAAAGCTCCTGTAGGTGTAATGGCCAGGTGTCTCAATACTTTTGTGCATATAGTGTGTGTGTGTGTGTGTGTGTGTGTGTGTGTATGTATATATAATATATATATATATATATATATATCCCTTCCTAGAAAGTCTCCCTGCCCCTTTTTTGTTAGTATAAACTGAAGTCACGAATGTTCACAAAATTTGTTTTCAGGACCAGGTATAACAGTAATAGATTTCAAAGTTCAATTTTGGTAAAAGGTTCTTATGTAAAACTTGTCTTGATCAAATTTGTCTTCTGTAAGGTATTAATCTTCTATGATCAATGTGTGTATCATGGAATAAAGATGATTTGAGAACATATTGTTGTAGCGTTAATGCAAGGTGATAACAAAGATATCTTACAACTATTGTTCTAACAACTTTCAATTTTCTGAAATCTTTTCAAAAATGATGAAGAACTCCGGCTTGGTCGGCGTCCTACAGACACAATTGGCCGTGTCTGCGGGTGGGAAACCGGATGTGGGTGAGTGTCCTGGTTGCTGCACTAGCGCCGCCTCTGGTCATTCGGGGCACCTGTTCGGGGGGGGGGGACTGGGGGGAATAGCGTGATCCTCCCATGCGCTATGTCCTCTTGGCGAAACTCCTCACTGTCAGGTGAAAAGAGGTGGCCAGCGACTCCACATGTATCAGAGGAGACATATGGTAGTCTGCAGGCCTCCCGGGATCAGCAGAAGTGGTGGAGCAGCGACTGGGACAACTCGGAAGAGTAGGCTAATTGGCTGGATATAATTGGGGGGGGGGTAAAAAAGAAGAAATCTGAGCCAATATTCAAATTGTTCATTTTTATTCTACAAATTAAACTCATTCTCAAGGTCATGAATCTGAATTTTGGAGGTCCTGAGCAGCAATACCTGAGGATCCCTCCATCTACCTCGACTTACTCTTGACTGTCAATAAACAAGCAAGCAAATAAGCAAACAAAACTGAGAGTCCTGGGCAACCTCTGTTTAAAAATCTCTGCTTAAACACTGTACGACGTGGCCAGGTATGAACAGACCTGGGTTGTAGAGCCAGAGTATGAATGTAACACATTGAATGAGTGTGAAACCGGGAGTCTGTGGGTGGGGGCAAAAGTGCACCAAGGACAAAAAACAGGGGAAAGCCTTAGGTGATTTTTGTTATTATTGTCTACAGGTTATGATGTTCCACAGCAAAAAGCATGTCCCTGAAAACTTTTTACTGTGTGACGGGTACAGTACATCGAGTACAAAACAAATAAACTTATGCCACAACATTTGCAAATACATGCCGAAAGCCATTCCTAATTGTCCGCAAAGGACGTATATTTAAAACTGAGCTGTGCCTGAGCTAGCTGAACCATGTATCCATTTATCAGTTGCAATTTACACAGTCAAGAAATAAACTAGTTGGTTGCCTTACATTAGAACACTCAATGAAATGTCTATTATATCTCTCAGGTGATTTGTAAGAAATCCTAGTCTATCCAAGCTCACATCAGTTAAGTCGAGGCGGACCGTAGAAACGGCTTGTTGTTTGGGGAGATTGGTTGAAATTGAAAGCAAGGAAAAGAAAGCATAGCGGTATGTGAAGTGGAGGAAATTGAGGGACATAGGAAGGAAGAGAACATACACGAAGTAGTTTTGTGAAAAAGGTGGCTCCCTTTATCTTTAAAATGGAGGGATCACTTTTGCAAAGCACCATTTATTTCTGCTTCTTACATATAGGCACTGTAGGTCAGCTTTTCTGTTGGAGAATCAAGTCTCACAAGATGCAGTGATATACATAACAAAACTATGCCAGGTTTTTACAATGTAACCCTATTGAGAAAGAGGTACTTTAAACCACACACAAAGAATGTTAAATTATTTTTTTAGCCAATTTTTTTTTTTGGCATATAAAATCTTACCTGATCTGCTTTCATGCTTTTTCTGTTCTTCCTTGCCAAAGGCTACACTATCAGCCCAAGGTTAAGAAGTTCCAATTCTTCAATCAGTTTCCCTATCTCTTTCACTATCTTTCTATAATATGTCCTTGTATGATCTCTGCAAATGAATGTCAGTCTGAATTCAAGCAACAGCCACTGTAAAACCAATTAGCTTTGTGAAGCCATTAACATCATCTTGGCCCCCTTCTCTTTTATTTATTTAACCCCCCCCCTTTTTTCTCCCCAATTGTACTTGGCCAATTACCCCACTCTTCCAAGCCATCCCGGTCATTGCTGCATGGGTAGTCTGCAGCCGTCCCGGGGAGGGCTGCAGACTACCACATGCTTCCTTCTATACATGTGGAGTCGCCAGCCGCTTCTTTTCACCTGACAGTGAGGAGTTTCACCGGGGGGACGTGGCGTGTGGGAGAATCACACTATTCCCCCCATTTCCCCCTCCCCCCTGAACAGGCGCCCAGACTGACCAGAGGAAGCCCTAGTACAGTGACCAAGATACATACCCACATCCAGTTTCCCACCCACTGACACGGCCAATAGGGTCTTAAGGGACGGCCGACCAAGCCGGAGGTAACACGGGGATTCGAACCGGCGATCCCTGTGTTGTTAGGCAACGGAATAGACCGCTACACCAGCCGGGTGCCACCCCCTTCTCTTTTATATATACATGCTACTCCTTGGCCAGGTCATTCAAAATTACAATGCGTTGTACCATTTCTATGCTGACGACACTCAGTTATACATGCCACTAAAACCCACAGATCCTAGCATCCTAGAAAATCTCACCACTTGCCTCTCTGACAGTAAATCCTGGATATCCAAAAATTTTCTCAAATTTAATGACGATAAGTCTGAGGTCACCCCTCACCACCCCACCCTGTTGACCCACCACCTGCAGGGATGAGCATTTGGGTCGGGTGCAATGCAGTCTGGGCGGCAGGAAAAGGCAGGGACCGGGGCATGCCATCTTCCGGCATTTCCGACTGGTCCAGGAGGACCAACTGGAAGGAGACCCCGGGGTAGACCCAGAACTCGCTGGAGGGGACTACATGTCCATTCTGGCCTGGAAAGGCCTTGGGATCCATCAAGAGTAGTTGGAGGGCATTGCTGGGGAGAGGAATGTCTGGAGTGCCCTACTTAGCTTGCTGCTACCATGACCCGACCCCATAGAAGTGGCTGATGATGAGAGAGAAGTCTGGAGGTCATTCTGTTTAGTCCCAAAAATTCTATCAGCCTTTTTGTCACAAATCTTGGTGGTCTGTCATGTAGTCTTAAACAGGCTGCAAGAAATCTTGGGGTAATATTCGATGCTAACCTCAGTTTTGATAATGAAATCAAATATGTTGTTCAGTCATCCAAAGGAATTGAGTCAAGTGCAACTGGACTTGGTATATATCCGTGAAGACGTTTTGCCTCTCATCCAAGAGGCTTCCTCAGTTCGTGCCTTTCTGACTAGACCAAGCTAGTCTGACTGGCTGGTGATGAGACTCAAAATGTATCCTCTAGGAGTCGTTATCAGAGCTAACAATGTCCATGGCTCTTTGTGTTCCGATGTTAAGCTGCGACGATCATTGGGGGTGTTAGTTTCGTTACATCGGAACACAGCTAAACATCGGAACACAAAACGGCCACGCATATCAATACCTCTGATAACAACGGGCGTTGCGACACATCGGAACACAAAGAGCTATGGACATCGTTAGCTCTGATAACGACTCCAAAGAGAGGCGAAATGTCTTCACGGATATACCAAGTCCAATTGCACTTGATTCAATTCCTTTGGATAATCATGACCTGGATGAATGAGAACATTCACAGACATGTTGTTCAGTCATGCTTTCTCCAGCTCAAGCTAATCTCCAAAATTAGGTCATTTTTATCAATTGCTGAGTTGCAAAAGTTGTACATGCTTTTATCTATTCTCAGTTTTTGTAACACACTTTACTCTGGTATCTGCAAGGGCTCCCTCCACCGTCTGCAGTTGGTACAAAACGCTGCTGCTCTGCTCATTACCAGGACAAAGAGGCATGACCATATCACTCCTGTGTTTGCCTCCCTACACTGGCTCCCTGTTAAATTTCGAATTGATTAAGAACGTGTTTTTCATGCTGTAAATGGTCTTGGTCCTACATACATTTCTGATTTATTGACCTGGTATATGCCCCCTCGACCACTAAGATCTGCAAATGGCACCCTGCTGGTTATTCTCAGGTCTCGGTTTGTTACAAAGTGTGATTGGGCTTTTGCTGTTAGAGCCCTCCCACACTATGGTACTCTTCCCGTTGAATGTTGAACTAAAACTAACCAAGTATCTAGCTTCTCTTAAATCTCGTCTTAAAACTTTTCATTTTATGAAAGCTTTTACAGAAGTGCTATATAAATAGTTATTAATATTATTATTGTTGTATCTACACTGAGCAGCCAGGAAGTGAATGAAGTTGAGAAACTCCTGGAAAGTGGGGCCAGGGGTCAAAAGAATTTTTATGGGCTACCCAGCTGGCTCACCTGGTAGAGCGTGTACCACATAAGCCTGAGTCCTCACTGCAGCGGCCTCTGTTCGAATCTGATCCAGGCCCTTTGCTACATGTCATCATCCTATCTCTCTACTGTCACTATCAAATAAATGCAGGGAATGTCAAAAATATGATCTTAGAAATTTTTTTTTAATGAGGATTTGTTTTTAATTTTTTGAATATCAACTGGCTCATTGTAACAGGTTCATCTAAATGTTACTAAATTGTAAAGTTTAAACCACTTGCATGAGTTTTACACATTAAACGTTTTAGGGACATGATTTACAATCATTGTATGTACAGTTAGGCTTCATATACTTGTTAAATTAGACCATACCCACCTCTGGTTTTACACAACTTCAACTACAGATACAGGTTATATCCCTGAATGAATGGATAAGGATACAGATAAAAATTGTGCCCCATCTGCATGCCCCTATTCTATATCAATCTGGGTGTTGGTGTAAATGTTGAATTGGTGCGAGTACAAATGTCCGTCCATCCATCCATCCGTTATCTATCTGAATCCAGGACCCTCTTGCCGTGGGGTAACAAGTAAGCAACCATGATGTCCATGGTGTAAATGCCATTCTTGAAATTATTGTGATTTTAATAGTTTTTTTTTTTCCTCCTCGAACATTCACTTCAAGTTTCAGTAGTCTGTGGTGCAATGCATTACTGCTGCACTCTTGCTCTGCTCCTGTGGGGGGTTGTAATCTTGTTTTTCTCTCCGTGTCTTTTCAGCCATTGAAAAGTGAAAGGGATGGTCTGGAAATGCGCTATGCCAGGCACACAATTTTACATCACACAATACTTATGGAGTTCCCCTTTAGAAAACAGACTGCAGTGGCTGCTGCAGCACTGCAACATACTCGAAGATGGATAAACACAATGTTATTTATTTGCAAAAATCACCAGTGTGCCTGCGGGTGTGGGCCTCAGTCTGCAGTGTAGAAAAATATGTGCTCAAAGCTTGATGCATTTCAGGCAATACATCTGGAATGTGTGCATTTCCATGAGACTTTCCTTACTGAATGAAGTTAAGTAGGTGACCATCGAGTATCTTTGTGATAAAAACTTAACAGAGCCTCCTCACTGGTAAAGGCCTCACTGTCTGCCCAGAGGTTTCCAGCCCCATTCACCAGATTTTCCCATACACTGGACACACTTTTGCTCATATATTGCCTGAGTTGAGGAAATATTTAACCCATTAAAAAAAACCAAAGAATCTCCGTTATACACTAAATGTGCATTGTGTAATGTTTTCTAATTCAGAGCCAATGACGGTGCATACTAGGGACACACTACATTGTACTGAAACACTTTAAGACAATATGAATATGGTTTACCTACATCCTTCATTTGTGTAATTTCTTATTTCTGCTAGAATAGAAAACGTATTGTAAATACATGCAGGGGTTGGAAGCATATAATATTGAAATCCTGTAAGAAAAGTTTCAAGCATGTTTGAGCTTTTATGATACAGTTGGGGGCATTTTGCATCCCTTTTCTATGCCACAAGGGAGTGTCATGCAGTCTGCTAATGAGTTTATTAATGCTAATAAACTCCAACTTAGTCTCTCCCCAGTACAGGAGGGGCAAAACACGTTAGCCGAAATCAACATCTGCAGATAAGGTGGCAGTGTCACAGCCTCTCGCCCTTGACATCAAAGCGTTCGCTGTCACAGCCTCTCGCCCTTGACATCAAAGCGTTCACCCCTGACACCTGCTGACCCCCCTGTCACAGCCTCTCTCCCTTGACATCAAAGCGTTCGCCCCTGACACCTGCTGACCGACCCCCCCCCCCGTCACAGCCTCTCTCCCTTGACTTGCCCTTGACATCAAAGCGTTCGCCCCTGACACCTGCTGACCCCCCACCCCCGTCACAGCCTCTCTCCCTTGACTTCAAAGCAATCAGCCTCTCGCCCTTGACATCAAAGTGTTCGCCCCTGACACCAGCTGGCCATCAAAGCAGTCGGCCGCTCTCCCTTGACATCAATGCGATCATCACCCTTAAAAAGCCTCCACTGTGGTCCAGTCTTCGCTGGAACATCGCCTTTCATGGACTTCTGCCTGCCTGCCTGCCACTGAGCCGACTCCTGCTCTACCCCTGAGATTGGTTACTTCAATAAAGACTTGATTCTTCCCTTACCTGGTTGTCCCGTCTGCTTTTGGGTTCTTTCCTGATACACGACAGTACATTCCAGCCACTATGGACCCAGCAGACCATTCCACCACAGACCTGGCCACGGTCTGCCAGGCTGTAGCCAACCAGGAATCGGTCCTCGGCCAGCACAGCCAGGTGCTATAGGAGATGGCTGACACCTTCCGTGAGCTCGGCTCAAAGATCTCCGGAATCCAGACCCAACTTGGTGCCTCTGCTAGCCCGGGACCCGCCCCTCCAGCTCCACCACCCCCAGCGCCATCAACTTCGGCTAAGGAACCATGGGTTGCCCTGCCCGATAAGTATGATGGAGATTTTGGACTTTGTCGCCCTTTTTTGATGCAGTGTGAGATTGTGTTTAACCAGCAGCCCCAGTCATATTCCATGGATGGAGCCAAAGTCGCTTACATCATGGGTCTTCTCCGGGGAAGCGCCCTGGATTGGGCTACAGCGGTGTGGGAGATGCGGGCCTCCACTTCCTCATCCTACGCTCAGTTCACCACTGCTTTTCGCCAGGTTTTTGATCATCCCGTGCGGGGAAAGGATGCGTCAAAAAGACTGATCTCTCTCCGCCAGGGTTCCCGCAGCGTCGCTGACTACTCAGTTGAGTTCCGTACGCTATCAGCGGAGAGCGGATGGAACAACGAGTCCCTCAAGGCCGGCTTTTCCAATGGTTTCAGCGAATCCATAAAGGACGAATTGGTTTCCTACCCCGAGCCTGGAGGGTTGGAGGAATTGGTTACTCTGGCCATTCGTGTGGACAACTGTCTCCGGGAGCAGAGGCGAGAGAGGACGCGCCACTTTCCTGGTTACAACCACTTACCACGGGCCACACCTCCAAACTTTGGGGGCCGAGCTCGCTCGCCTGAGGCTGACGTCCTCCGAGAAAGCCCGAGGCGTGACTCTTCCCCAGCTTCGGAGCCGATGCAACTCGGCCACTTCCGGCTCAACCCGGAGGAGCGTCAACGCCGCATCACCGAGAACAGCTCTTGTATTGTGGTCAGCCTGGTCACTTTCTCGCCTCCTGCCCTCACCGTCCGTCAAACTAGCAGGCTCACGAGAGAGGAGGAGGATCCTCGTGAGCCCAGCTGTCTGCCCTCTGTCTCCTCGTCCACGTACCCAGTTGCAAGCTACCATCCGTTTTAAAGGTCAGTCCACTAAACTTTTGGCTTTAATTGACTCTGGAGCTGATGAAAGCTTTTTGGATGCAAGTGTTGTGAAGCAGTTAGGTCTTGCCACTGTGAGTCTGGACCAGCCTCTTGAAGCTAATGCCCTGGATGGACGTCTCCTGGCCCGGATAACCTCTAAGACCGAGCCTGTGCGCCTCCTGTTGTCGAGAAACCATCAAGAGGAGTTGAGTTTTTTTGTTATCAATTCTCCATTTGCTCCCATTATACTTGGTCATCCTTGGTTGGTTAAGCATAGTCACCATATTGATTGGTCATCGGCCAGAATTTTAAGTTGGAGTCCCGTCTGTCATGCCTTGTGCCTCCAGTCTGCTCTGCCTCAGTCTGTCCCCTGTCGGGTGTCAAGCCCTGGCTCCAGGAATACCAAGCCCGATGCTCTGTCTCGTGTGCATGGGAAGGAGTCTGAGCCCAAGCTCCAACCTGACACCATCGTTCCCTCTACCTGTGTGGTTGCGGCTGCGGCTGTCACCTGGAACATTGAAAGGGAGGTCATGGCAGCACAACAGACTCAGCCCGACCCAGGTAACGGTCCCCCTGGGCGCTTGTTTGTTCCAGATGCTGTTAAATCTAGTGTGTTGCAGTGGGCTCACTCTTCCAAACTTACCTGCCATCCTGGAGTAACCCGTACCCTAGCCTTCCTCCGCAGGCGGTTCTGGTGGCCTTCCATGACGGAGGATACTGGGTCTTTTGTTTCTGCCTGTCCTGTTTGTGCCCAGAATAAGCCCTCCACTCGGGCCAGTGCCGGTCTGCTGCGCCCCCTGCCTGTTCCACACCGTCCCTGGTCGCATCTGTCCTTGGATTTCGTCTCTGGTCTGCCCGCCTCCGAAGGTAACACCGTTGTACTGACTGTTGTTGATCGCTTCAGTAAATTTGTTCACTTTTTGCCCTTGTCTAAACTGCCTTCGGCCCGAGAGACTGCGGATCTGCTGGTCAGGGAGGTTTTCCGGGTCCACAGTCTTCCCCGTGATATAGTGTCTGACCGTGGCCCCCAGTTCACTTCTGCTGTCTGGAAGGCTTTCTGCTCTGCCATCGGTGCCACCGTCCGCCTGTCATCGGGTTTCCATCCTCAGACCAACGGCCAGGCCGAGGGGGCCAACCAGGCATTGGAGACGGTTCTCTGGTGTCTGCCAACCCATCCTCTTGGTCCTCACAACTCCCCTGGGTAGAATATGCCCATAACACCCTGCCATCGTCTGCTACTGGGTTGTCCCCTTTTCAATGCCTTTACGGCTATCAGCCTCCCCTTTTTCCGTCTCAAGAGGTAGACATTCCGGTTCCGTCTGTCCAGGCCCATGTCCGTCGGTGCCGTCGGACCTGGCGGTGAGCCCGTGCTGCACTGCTCAGGACCTCCAGCCGTTACCAGCGCTTGGCAGATCGTCATCGCACCCCTGCTCCGGACTACTCCCCCGGTGACCAGGTATGGCTCTCTACCAAGGATCTACCCTTGAAATCGGATGCTAAGAAACTGTCCCCCAGGTATATTGGTCCCTTTCCCATTGTCAAAGTCATTAACCCCTCTGTGGTCCGCCTGAAGCTGCCCCGCGCTCTCCGGGTTCACCCGTCCTTCCATGTGTCCTGCCTCAAACCGGTCTCTACCAGCCCTCTAGTTCCTCCGGTTCCCTCGCCCCCACCTCCTCGTATGATCAACGATCATCCGGCTTACACCGTTCGTCGTCTCCTGGACTCTCGTCGCTGCGGTCGCGGCCTGCAGTATCTCGTGGACTGGGAGGGATATGGCCCAGAGGAGAGGTGTTGGGTCCCTTGTCGCCTGGTCCTGGACGCAAACCTCATCCGGGACTTCCACAGGACGCACCCTGACAGGTCTGGTAGGTCACCCGGTGGTGCCCCTCAGAGGGAGGGTACTGTCACAGCCTCTCGCCCTTGACATCAAAGCGTTTGCTGTCACAGCCTCTCGCCCTTGACATCAAAGCGTTCGCCCCTGACACCTGCTGACCGACCCCCCCTATCACAGCCTCTCTCCCTTGACTTGCCCTTGACATCAAAGCGTTCGCCCCTGACACCTGCTGACCCCCCCTGTCACAGCCTCTCTCCCTTGACTTCAAAGCAATCAGCCTCTCGCCCTTGACATCAAAGCGTTCGCCCCTGACACCAGCTGGCCATCAAAGCAGTCAGCCGCTCTCCCTTGACATCAACGCGATCATCACCCTTAAATAGCCTCCACTGTGGTCCAGTCTTCGCTGGAACGTCGCCTTTCATGGACTTCTACCTGCCACTGAGCCGACTCCTGCTCTACCCCTGAGATCGGTTACTTCAATAAAGACTTGATTCTTCCCTTACCTGGTTGTCCCGTCTGCTTTTGGGTTCTTTCCTGATACGTGACGGGCAGAAAATGACCCCACGGGTAAGTGAGCAAAAATGAGACTAACGGTGTTCTTAAGTGCAGGAATATGGTGTTAGAATGATGGATGAAATGGCCACACCACTAGCCCCGGGCACAGGCCAAATATGCAGCCGCCTAGGGCACCATTCAATCAGAGTGCAAAATTAGGATTATTTTGTAATATTGGTTTATTTATATATCAGGGCTGCCAATCCTCATGCACTGAATGAGACTCGAGCAATTTTTCCTCTCACAAAGCACTAACATCACACTTGTATGGCAAGCCAATATGGCAAGTCATAGCCTACATTATTTTCGTTTCCAGGAATTACAAATCCCAGTTTATTGCTTTTAACATCTATCATCTAACGCTGCTACCAGAAAAGTACTTCTCTGTGAGCCAGCACGCAGGTGTTAATTTATTGGTATGGTTTATACGTTCACACTTCTTCAGCAGGCGACGTTTTGCTATGCTAGAGACACAATTTGAGTAAAAAATAACAAGGTAAGAGAACATTGTTCTGTTACAAGTTATATTATTTATTAAATATTCAATTTCACAAAGTAACAGTTGCTTATGAAAACTTTGTTCCAAGTATTTGGAGAAGAGATAATATGCCCCCCCCCCATCCACAATTGTAACCCCTCCCCCCCGAAATCTCACGTCCTGAAAGACATCCATGAAAGTTGGCAGCCCAGATTTAATTCATTCATTCATTCATTCATTCATTCATTCATTCATTCATATATTAATTTGGGGCAGAGATCAAGTTGAATAAGTTTGATAAAATAAAAGTATCCATGCCATAAAGAAAAGAGAAAAGTCAGGTGCCCTCATGTTGATGGCTTATGGTGCAGCCGCCGCCTGCTCTCTACCTGTCAACATCACGCAGAGCAGGTGCATCTTCCAACGGCGAGAGAGGTGACAGCTAAAATCTCTTAATGGATGTGGAAAAATACGAGCCAGCTTTTCCTTGATAAATAGTCGTGCAAGGGACGGAGGTGTCTGGTGCACAGGGGAGAAAGATGAGAAAGGAGGAAGAAGAAAAGAGCTCAATCCAAAGGTAAAGTTAATGACGATTCATGATATCACTAGTTAATATAGGGTTAGGCTGTGTATCGGTTAGGCGGTAGCTTGCTGCTATGTAGCTCTTGCTATTGTTAAAGCAGCTAGTGTATTATCCTGTTTTATCTTTATCAAGCACATTTTGCAATTAACATGTGGCTTTGAACAATGTTTCCCCACTGATGAATTAACCAACCTCTTTCAGGTTCAAACCTATCCTGTTCCACCGTCCCATATGCCTGAAATCTACTGTAGCGAATTCGGGGGGCAGCCCGGCCGGACCGTCACAGCCGGGACGCGAATTCGTGTATTCCGCACCGCGGGCGACAACGTTAACCAGTCGACTAAAGGGTCCGACCCGTTAGCCAAGGGCTACCGAGCCTATTCATCCGTGATCGTTACACTACTTTTTGAAGTGGGTGTCGGTTGAAAAATGTTAGCTATGGGTCCACAGTGGTGTAGCGGTCTAAGTATCGGTTTTGTGTCGATGCAGTTGCCCGCTGGGGACTGGGGTTCGCGCCCCGGTTATTGTGGTTTATACTGATGAGGACACTGGCGGGTAGTCCTTTTTATGAACTTTATTCAGGAACAAAGAACAACTACAACACATAACCTAACCGACTTCAGGTCTGCTTACTACATCCGCCTGAGAGCACGCCTACTGGCCTCTCGTCGTATTACCTATAGTATAGGCTCACCACCGTATTACTCCGTGTATATGTTCAAACCCATATACTACATCCCCCTTTTTCCACAGAACAAAAAACAAAACAATTACATTATTGACTTGTTTGTTCCTTATTCGCCACAACGGTCCGGTACAACGTCCGCATTACTGCTGATGCTGCACCAATCCGCCTGTCAATCTCCCGCTCCATCCTACCCTCACTCGTGAACAAGACCCCGAGATACTTGAACTCCTTCACTTGAGGCAACAGCTCATCCCCAACCCGGAGGGAGCAATCCAGCATTTTCCAGTAGAGAACCATGGCCTCAGACTTGAAGGTGCTGACTGTCATCCTGGCCATTTCACACTCCGCTGCAAACTGCTCCAATGCGCGCTGGAGGTCGCATTCTGGTAAAGCCAACAAAACCACATCATCTGCGAAGAGCAGAGATGCAATTCTGAGGTTCCCAAAACGGACACACTCCTCACATTTTATCTAAGTATTCCAGGGTGTTTGTTTGGTTTGATTAAACTGATTTAGTTGGGTAACGGATATACCGTGTGGAGGCACACATCTAAGGGTGGTGGGTGGTCTCTGCGGCACGCCTGTATGGAGGACCCTCAGTGGCTCACACGTAGAGGGGTCCGGTGACATACAGAGCATACATTAAGACTCCCTCTCTGGACCTTGTCTAGGGCTCCAGATTAGCTAGGGCCGGCCCTGCCTGTGTTCACCATGCATCAAATCTTACTCTGCTCAGCCTCCGTGATCTCAGCGCATTTATGCAAGTGATCCCGGACCCGGGGGTTTCTCTGAGGGATTAGGAAAGTTTCAGTGGATCACGAAATCATCCATGATGAGGGAATTCAGATTAAAGCTACACTGCACAATTTCTTTTTATTATTATTAATTGAGCGTTCTTGAGTTTGTACAGAACAAAATGCACTTTCTGCATTTTTCTGCAAGTCAATTTTAATTGTATAGCCCAAAATCACAAATTACAAATCTGCCTCAAGGTGCAAGCACCTCAAGTGGTCTGGTGCGATCAGCCAGCCCACAGTCTTCTTGCATTTCACGTGTTCCTGGTATTTCAATGTTCGTAATTTAAAAAAAAAAAAAAAAAGTTCTAGCACTCATATATCCAGTTTTGAAATGGTTAATGTCATGTGCATGAACGACAGGCAAGGGAGTCACGATTAATAACGTGCTTTATTCAGCCATCTGCTTCCAGTCCCCGACCCGGACAATCCCCAGAATCCCCCAGTATAGAACCGCGCTAAAACATATAGTTGCGTGCCCCTCCTCTTACGTACACAGCATGCTGGGCACTGTAGTTCTCATCACATCTCCCTCCTTTTAAAGAACATGTATGTTCCAATGGAAACAATAACATTGCTAGATTATAAAACATAGCAACAGCAATACCATATTAGCAATTTGCTAATCAACAGCATAACCAGCTAACAATGAAAACATGCACTTCCAAATTCAAAAATTAACCTGAAGGGTGGGGTAGACTGCCCAGCCCTTCGACTGAGTGTGGGGATTATTCTGCCCCATTGCTCACTCAGTATCTAAACATCATACCGCTTTGGGGGTTTTACAACTCTGCCACTGGAGGTGATGGTGAACCCAGAGGGCCTTGCTGGCACGTCCGGCTCCGTGGGAGTGCCCGATGAGGTGGCGACCGGTGGGCTGAGTTGTTCCTGCTGCAAGTCATTGCTGTCTCTGGCTGGTTGGGTTGCAACAGTTGCAGGGGCAGGCACGGATTGCAGGTGCCTGCGGTTCCGTCTGAAGACAGCCCCGTCTTCTGTACGCACTGTGTAGGAGCGTGGTTCCCCTGAAGGATTCACCACGACTGCGGGCATGTTCCACCCCTTTTGCCCATCTAGTTTGACTCGTACCCTCTCACCTGAGTGCAGTTCGGTTAGGGCACGTGCAGAGTGTCTCCTGTCGAAGGAAAAACTTATAAGCCTCTTTTGCCCTTCTGTCATTCTTCTCCACCTCCTTGTGGTCGAAGAGCTGTGGCTGGAGTTTCCTCTCCAGCACAGGCATGTTGGTCCGGATCTGGCGGCCGGTCATGAGCTGCACGGGGCTCGCACCTGTGGCAGCAATTGGTGTGGCGCGGTAGCACATCAGCGCTAGGTGAGGGTCAGGCTGCCGCAAAATTCTTTTGGCCGTCCCGATGGCCCTTTCAGCAGCTCCATTTGCCTGGGGGAAGTGGGGGCTGCAGGTTGTGTGGCGGAAATCATAATTTCTACAAAACTGCCTAAATTCGGCTGACGTAAACTGTGTGGCATTGTCACTAATGAGTTCCCCAGGGACACCCCATCGTGCGAACATACCTTTCAGCTGCTCAATCACCTGTAGACTGGAAGTGGTCCGTAGCTGGGCGATCTCAATGTCCCTGGAATAATAATCAACCACCACCAGGTAGTTTTTTCCATCCTGCTCGCAAAGGTCTGCCCCAATCTTGTGCCATGGGCCGGGCGGCAGTGGTGTTGTACGTAGGGGCTCTTTGTACTGTGAGGGCTTATTGATTTGGCAGAATGTGCACTGTGTAACTTTCCGGTAAATGTCCGATCCAATGCTGGGCCACCAGACAGACATCCTGGCTCTTTCACGACACTTTGTAAGGCCTTGGTGCCCTTCGTGAATCCTTTGTAGGATGTCTTCCTGATACACGGGGGGAATTACAATCCTGTCTTGGTACAGGAGCAGCCCGTCTGCCTCGGACAGCGATGCCCTCGCAGCGTGGTAGCCATGCAGATAAAAGGGCACGTGCCTCGGCCATCCCTCTCTGGTGTACCCGATCACCCTCTGCATTGTGTCGTCCTGACGCGTGGCCTGCTTTAACATGTCCAGCTTCGTGCTCGACACCGGTTTGGTTTCGATCACGGCTTCGACATGCGCACGCATATCCCCGTCTGCGTCTGCCCCGCGGCCGTCCTGGAGTGGGTTCCTGGAAAGGGCGTCGGCCACCACCAGCTGTGAACCCGGAACATACACTGCTCTGGGGTTAAAATGCATTAGACGAATTAGAAGCCGCTGGCATCTCGGCGGCACTTTGTCCAGATCATATGCATTAATGAGGGGGGCCAGGGGCTTGTGGTCTGTCTGTAAGCTAAACTCAGCTAAGCCTAACCGATAACGGGAAAACCGCTCACAGGCCCACACCCCTGCAAGGCATTCCTTCTCTAACTGAGAGTATCTCTTCTCTGCATCTGTGAGGGTTCTGGAGCAGAAGGCAACAGGCTGAACTTTGTTCCCCTGAACCTGCAACAGTGCTGCCCCCAGCCCGTAACTACTAGCGTCCGCGCTCACAATGGTGGGCCTTGCTACATCATAGTATGCCAGGGCAGGAGTGGAAGACAACATTGCTTTTACCTTGGTGAAGGCTTGCTGTTGGGGCTCCCCCCACTGCCACTCTGCGTCTTTCTTCAGCAGCTCACTCACCGGGTGTAGCCATGCTGACAGTTCGGGTAGAAACCTCCCCAGATAATTTACCATACCCAGCCACTGTCTCACCTGAGGGACATTCTCGGGGCTCTGCATGTCTGAGATGGCCTTCACCTTGCCTGGATCTGGTTTGATGCCGTCTTTGCTGATGATGTGCCCGAAATATTGCAACTCACTCCTGCTGAAGCGGCATTTCTCCCGGTTGAGCTTCAGCCCCGATGTTTTGATTGTCTGCAGTACCGCCTCCAAGTTTCTATCGTGCTTGTCCTGGTCCTTGCCGTACACGAGTATGTCATCCATGACGACGACCGTGCCCTTGTGGTCTCTCAGCAGAATCCACATTTCCCTCTGGAAGATCTCCGGTGCCGATGTGATGCCGAACGGGAGCCGCTGGAAACAGAACCGGCCTCTGGGAGTAATGAAAGTGGTTAGTTTTTCACATCGGGGATCTAGCGGAATTTGCCAGAAGCCAGACGATGCGTCTAGCGTCGTAAAAACCCCTGCCCCTGCTAACTTGGGCATAATGTCCTCCAGCGTGGGAAGCATAAACCGCTCGCGCTTAACAGCCTGGTTTAACCGCTTTAGGTCCACACAGATCCGTATCTTGCCGTTCTTTTTGACTACGGGCACCATGGGTGCGCACCACTCTGTGGGCTCGGTCACTTCTGTGATGATCCCCAAGGACTGCATGCGTTGCAGCTCGTCGTCCACCTTTGGCATGAGAGGGAAAGGGACCCTGCGTGGCGTGCTGAGGGCATAAGAATGTATATTGGGCTTAAGCTCAATCATGACAGGTTCACAATTAAGCAATCCAATGTCCCCGAAAACATCTTCGCTAACCTGATCTGTTCTAAAAACTAGGCCCATTTCACATGCAGCTCTGCGACTCAATAGATTGTTGGCATTTGGCCCTTTTATCACAAAAATCCCAATTTTGTGCATCTTCCCCCGTCTCTCCGTGCACGCCACAAATTTCCCCGCACACTGCAGTGCTCCCCCTGGGCTTCTCAGGTCGATTGATGTTTTAACCAGCTGTGGCCGTTCAGGCAGTGACCTATATGCAGTCTGTGACATGGTAGTGATGTCCGCCCCCGTATCGATTTTAAAATTACCCAACTTGCCGCAGATCGGTAACTCCACTTGCCACTTTTTCTCAAAATCCATCCCCTCTATGCAACCGAGGAAGTAGGGGTGGCTTTCACTTTCCGCTTCGCCCTCATATGCATCATCCTGGTAAACGACCTCCCTCACGTCTCTGGTTTTGCATACGGCAGCAAAATGTCCCAGCTTGTCGCATTTCCTGCAACGCCTGTTGCGTGCAGGGCATTCCTGCTGCTGCATCGGGGGCAGGCTGTTTTGGGCCGCTGTGCGTTTCCGTCGCCCTTATTGTAGTGGTTGCTAGCGTTACTGCGGTCGCGGTTGGCATTGGCGCCCTGTGCTTTGCTAACTGCATTCAGTTCAGCTGTAATTCCTTCCGCATTTTGCTGTTTAACCAGTTCGAACTGACGGGGGCCATTTGCACCGCTTTTCCTAGCGTGAGCTCATCTTCCATCTGCAACTTCTGTGACACGTCTCGGTCAGCAACTCCGATCACAACTCTATCACGAATATGCACTTCCTTTAGTGCCCCGAACTCGCAGTGTTCTGCCAACTCATATAAACTTCTCCTCACAAAGGCCTCGACAGTCTCTCCAGCTCTCTGCGAGCGCCGGTGAAAACATGCACGTTCGTGGATGACATTCCTCCGTGGTACGAAATGCTCGTTGAATTTACTGACCATCATGTCATCATCGTTAGCGTGAGAAGCCTCTTCGAACGTAAATGAATTAAAAATAGCTTCTGCATCTTTCCCCAGTGCGTATACCAAGGAATTGACTTGGATCTCACCGTCCTCCGCATTTAGCTTGGTTGCTAGTCGAAACCGGGCAAACCTCTGAATCCAAATCGGCCATGCCGCCGGTTGCGTGAAATCAAATGCCTCGGGGGGATTAAATTTTGCCATTCCTCGTCTCACCGGACCAACTCCGTTCCCCATTATTGAGGTAAGTGGATTCGAAGATCTTCTGACACCATGTCATGTGCATAAACGACAGGCAAGGGAGTCGCGATTAATAACGTGCTTTATTCAGCCATCTGCTTCGAGTCCCCGACCCGGACAATCCCCAGAATCCCCCAGTACAGAACCGCGCTAAAACATACATTTGCGTGCCCCTCCTCTTACGTACACAGCATGCTGGGCACTGTAGTTCTCATCACAGTTAATAAAAGGCAGTAGACAAAAAATAGACGTTTTAGCATCAAGCTTTTGTTACTTTAAGCCACTGCAGTCTCACAGTATATATTGAAAGCATCTAAGACGTACAGCAAACGCTGCTACGGTGCCGAACTGACAGCGCCTTTAAAAACCGACTTCTCAGAGATGGCTGCCTGTCTTATTCTCTATCGTCAATCATGTGTCATTTATGGACTGTTATCTGAAGTGTATTTTTATTATATGTTTTTCCTTTTAAGCATTTGGTAACTTATTGCTGAAGATACAAATCAGATCCCTTAAAACGTGCAACTAATACATACGTTTATATATTGTCATTGATCGTGGACCTTTTTTGCCTTTTTTGTTTTCAAACAGCTTTGAAATACCACTTTAATGAAGCACAACTCAGTGTCGAAGAAACCTGAGTTTTGATGTAAGTGTGTAGTTATACACTCACTAGTATCCACTATAACTTTATTCTTAATTTGCCTGATATAGTTATATTTTCTGCTGTGTGGCCAAAATCAGAATAATCCTCCGTATAATGATAGTGGGGTGGACTGCCACAGAAATCAAATTACTGGGAACACACACACACAACCTCCCCCGTACATTTGGGCAGATATTTTCCTGAAACTTGTTGACGTTTTTCTAATTTCCCATATCGGAGCGGAGGGAAGTACCCTCCAGGACGCATCGGTGACGGGAATGGCTGGGAAGTCTGCACAGGCATGTTTTGGTGGCAGTCCACTGTGCGCTGCGTCAAGATGCAAGACGGACCAGCTGCTGATCCCCATTTTCTCCCTACTCTTGACACATTGAGTGCTTTCATTTTAAAACGTGGCCACGGTGGTAATCACCGAGTCATTTAGTTAGCTGGGATTAAATGACATACATTATTCGCATTTGCGCCAAAAGTTGCATGTGTTTTACACAGCCATGTGGATTTTCTGGAGGCTTTGGGAAACGCACTTCGGATGCGCGTCGCTTGAGCGTGCGGGACAAGTAAATAAATCGACGGTGCCCACAGTCTGGAGCCGTCTTTGCTCCGGGGTCTCCGTCTCTAAACTGCAAACACACCTTCTGGTTTCTCCCATTCTAGCGCTGAGACACCACATCAGTCCTCGGCAGTTGCGTTAAATGTGTGAATGCAACCACATTTGCAACTGGTTTCAATGGACGTGCGTAAATTGGGGACACAACCCGAACCGCGGTGGTGTTTGACTTTTCTCTAAAGAAGAACAGAAGGAAAAGCTCAACAGACGGGGGAAACGTGGTAAGTTTTACGACAATTGTTTGTTTTTTTTCCGAAGTGTCCTCTTCAGTAGTAGCGTGCCGGCGTCCTTCTCCAAACGGCGCAGCGTTTGCAGAAAACGACCGCGACGCGACGGCTGTGTAGATGAGCTCGTATAAAGGCTCAAATCAGAGATGGATGGCTCCGCTCCTCGTAAGTTACACACTGGCAAGTAAAAAGAGACAAAAGTACAACGACGGGGAACATAGCCCACGTATACGCTTAAGTAAAACGCAAATGAAAAAATAAAAAGTGTTTGGTTCGTGCCTTTCTATGAAATGTGTGTAACTGACACTCGCCAAGGTCGTTAATTGCAACTCAGAAGAAAAAAAACCAACCTTGAAGGACAATTTAGTGCTTTTCCCTCGTTCTAGACCTCTACTGACCTTGGTGGAGTTATGCATATTGAAATGATGTTGGTATGGAGGTGGGAATGACACGTTTTTTTTCCTGGTGTCTTCAGTGTGCAGCGTATTACATTTCCCAGATATGTTTTGGATTCATTGGAAAGCAAAAAAATCATCTAATTAGATTGAAAACAGCGAGTAGGGTTATTCTATGGCCACAACGCCACCTCGGTCCCTGGATCTCATTACACAATGTAAGTTTGATTCAGAGTAAAGTGCCAAATCTAACGTGTTCTGTAGGTCTGACATACAGTAGGTTGTCTCTCGTGCCATGGGTCAGTGAGCACCTGGGGATGCTTGCTCGTGGCGTGGAGGGTTTTGGTATTCGCGCTCCCTGGGTTTATTTAAACAAATGGAGGGCACAGGACAGTGTCACGGCAGCGATTTCATGCTAACAGTCAGTGGCTTTGCTGGCCATTCTGGCGCCCTAGGCGAGATTCACGCCCCCGCCCCCCCCCCCACACACACACACACACAAAAGTACCATCTTCAGGAGAAATAGACCACCCCACCCCCCGCTAACAGTGACCTTAGGGTGAGGGGTCCACTGTTTGTTACCGACGTCATGAATACAGCCTTTGGTAATTGTAGACATTACAACAGCCACCTCAGTAGACTTTAGTAAAAACACACGAGGTTTTATGCGTTCCGGATTCCTGATGGCCATCAGGGCCACGGTTTCAGAATCTGAGTGCGTTTCACAGCTGGCCTTCTGATCCTTCCACAAGCTTAATTTCCCAAAGGTTTCAGGTGAACAGCATCAAAAGGCCCATTATGTACTCCATTCTGTACGAAGAGGAGGTAAATGTATTTCAAGATAAGATGATAGGATGGATGAGAATACCTCTTTTGCTATTATTGGGTAGTACTAGGTAGTAGCCCAGGAGACGAGGCTAGCATCCCAGAATGCCCTGTTGCATCCCCATAGGTCTATTTTTGGTGTTAGCACTTTCAACATCATAAAAAAAGCTCACTTCAGCCTCTCTTTTGCAGTGAAGCTGAGTGGTGCATTTCGTGCTTTAAGGTGCACCGCTGATGTGAAAGATACACGGCAAAGAGAAAGGAGTAGACGTCCAATCACAGCGTTACTGTGAACGGTGTTTCCCCCTCAAGAAATGGCCTTTCCTTTTCCCGGAGGACTTACACACAGCGTTTGCTCTCTCTCTCCCCCTCTCTCTTTTGTCTGTCACACTCACTCATGCACACACACGCAAACCACAACCACGTGTATACATGTACACCTGCACCTCAACCATCTGCAGTGCAGGGGAGTAACTAGTTACATGTAACGGTGTTACGTGATTACATTACAAAATTAGAGTTGTTTTTTTTTTACAGTTACAGGGGTGTCCGGTTGGCATGGCGGTCTATTCCGTTGCCTATCAACACGGGGACCGGCGGTTCGAATCCCTGCGTTACCTCCGGTTTAGTCAAGCGTCCCCACAATTGGCCATGTCTGTGGGTGGGAAGCCGGATGTGGGTATGTGTCCTGGTCGCTGCACTAGCGCCTCCTCTGGTCGGTCGGGGCGCCTGCTCGGGGGGGGAAGGGGGGACTGGGGGGGGGGGAATAGCGTGATCTTCCCACGCGCTACGCCCCCTCGTGAAACGGCTCACTGTCAGGTGAAAAGAAGCGGCTGGCGACTCCACGTGTATCGGAGGATGCATGTGGTAGTCTGCAGCCCTCCGATCGGCAGAGGGGACGGAGCAGAGATCGGGACGGCTCGGAAGAGTGGGGTAGTTGGCCAAGTGCAATTGGGGAGAAAAATTACAGTTGCTATTCGAAGTGTTGGTGATTACAAAGGGGTTACAAACGAATATATTCTTTTTGGTGAAAAGCTTATTTGTTGTGGTGGTTGTGCTTTAAAATCCAAACATTCCAGTCTTAATTCAAGTTAAATTGAGGAAATGTTAATAAAAGTTTGACACTAGTCAGTGTTCGAATGGTGTTGTGAGATTTACACTGCCTGGTTTAAATTTATGTTTTTAGGACTTTTCAGCTTTATTGCCCAGTTTAAAACATTTGTTAGAAAAGTAATCAAAAAGTAATCAAATGTAATAAGTTGCATTACTTTTACGAATTAATTTAAATGGTTACATTGCTAATTACATTTTAACAGGGTCACTAGTAATCTGTAACCTATTACATTTCAAAAGTAACCTTCCCAGCACTAACCAGCAAGGTGTGAAGGAGGAGATAAAGTTGAATGGGTAAGTCATTGAAAAGACGAACCCTTATTAATCCCAATGAGCCACAACATTATTAATAATGATGGGAAAATTAGAAAATTTGGAAATAATGGTATGCGAGAAATATTCCAATAATGCTATTGACTATATTGTCTTGCACAATCATGGTGGAGGATGCTTCCTTCCTTCTGTGCACTGGGGAATATGCCATACAGAGGGCTCATTTGTACTTCATTACCCAGAGTGTGAAGTGCTCGTTTAATAATTAACAGCTTGTAATGCATGATGATTTAAACAGCACACCCCATGAAGTGCAGTAGACTAGACATGCCCCCCCCATCAGACAGACAGACAGACAGACACGCGCACACACACACGCTGTCCTATCCATCCATCTATCTATATATCAGATTTGTTTGACTGTTTGGAGATGAGCTATTTCTCTCACGTACAAAATGTGTCCCAGAGACTGTGCCTCCACCCAGTCTCCAGGACATTTACATTTCTGTATTGTATGACACATACAATGGCTTTCAGCCCTCATCATTACCAACTTCATTGTGCGTTATAGACTTGCCATAGGCATGAATAGCCCATGTTTGTTATATATGTAATATAATGCATATGCATCTGAGTCTGCCGTGAATGACAGGAGTCCGATATGTCAGGAGAGCTGGAGGTAATTGCATAAGGGGGCTGCATTATAGTTAGAAGAACATGAATGAAGCATCCCTTGCACAGTTTTAACATTTACATTCCAGTGAGTTCAGCAGCCTGCAGATATGGGATATACACACACACACACACACACACACACACACACACTCGCATATATAACTGTTAAAAGAAACACTCAATGGTAGGGAAAGTGCTCAACAAATAAGGAGCAAAATAATCCAGTGAGTCAAGTAAATTCTTTGAGACAGTACAAGCCTGTTTCATGCCATAAAGAATTTACTTGACTCACTGGATTATATATGTGTGTGTGTGTGTGTGTGTGTGTGTGTGCGCACGTACACACACACACACACAGAGCATGGGCACATATATTTTTGCATGCATACACGTTCAGCCTCCACTCCATTTCACGGCGAGCGTTCCGTAGCCTTCCCGGAATCCTCTCATCACTTTGTTACCCAGCTGTGTTCTCCTTTTGACGCCAGAATTAAATCGAGCCAAAGAAATTGAGATTGCATCTGTAAAAATCCCATTGGATTTTAATCCAGGATTATTCACAAGGGATTGGACACAGTTTGAGACAATCACCCCAGTTTTTCGGTCATTAATCAATCTCCTCCTTTTCTGACAATGCGTCGCTCTTTTCTGGGAGGGAGCTCTATCAACTCGATAGTCTCCGAGTATCTTTGGCATATTGCTGTTTCATTTTAAGATGATTTGAACCTCAGACCCATTTTTTGCTTTCACGTTTTTGTCGTTGTCAAACCCGTTTTCTTCCTTTCTCTCGCAGTAATTATGTTTATCTGACAATTTGTCTTTGTCTCTCCATCTTTGCGTTTCTTTTCCTGTCTTACCCTCCCGCCTTTATCTCATTCCACTTCATTTCTTCTTTTCTAGACCATTCTTTGTATCGCTCATCATCTTTGTGTAATCTGTGACCAGGCAGCCAATATAATTAGACATGCATCCCCAGAATGGGTTCTCCAGGGATCAGCTGGGTAATTATGGATCTGCCAGCTCCTCACTAACCGCGGACATGACAGCAGGGTATATAGCGGCAGCAGCGTATTCAGGCCTCCGCTCTGTTGTAATACATTGGCGGCAACGCGTCGCTGCTAGTCAGTATTAAGTGGTCAGTGGTGATGCTTTAATGCTGAGTGCTTGTCAATAGATGCCTGTGTCCATTACTTGAAACCAGTTTAGGAGATGCAGCTTCCCTGCGTAATCTAAGAGCCAGTTTGGTTGGTTCTGTTTTTTTGTTTTTTGTTTTTTGCGTTATGCTCACTCATATCCTTCCATAACAATATAATTGCAGTGTCAGAATAAGATTTACTATTCCAGTTGGCTATGGCACATGTAGATAGATACATGTGCCATGTCCAACTGCCAAGCCAAGACCAGACTAGAGATTATTGTGATTAACATAATGGAGATGTAGGCCCACGTGTTAGTTTAATACATTTCCAGGAACAATGGGAACTGTGCAACCTGTGCAGTGTCTAATCTTTGAAATAAAGTTGTAGCATAAATCAAAATTAATACCTAAAAGTGGCTTGGGCAAATGAATTTGAGAACAGGACAAGACAAAGGCGACCCCAAGCCCTGGTACTGTCCTAGATACCGCTTTACATCTGCATAATGAGTAAGTTGACGTTAACCTCTGGTATAGCAAGACTAGGTTAAATGTAGTATATGGCTGGACCGCGACTACATATATACGAAACGGCTGTTTTTGCACGACTGCATTTAAAAAGTGGCTGTTTTGACGTCGATTCCGTGAACAGCTGATGTCGTAATAGAAAACTGTTCGCGCTGATTCAGTTGAGAGAGCAACGACTACTGGGGATACTCCAACTTAGCCGCCTGACCAATGGGGAGACTCCATCCCTCACTCAGTCACTCACAGACAACCGCATGTGTGGGGCTAGCCCCGCTGTTGTGGTCAAGCCAAAAATAGACAAGAAAAGTCCTGCTCTTTTCTTCTTGAAGCGTTTGATTACATTTCTTTCCCCCGAACGCTCCTCGTGTATGTTGTGCTGTTTTGAAATACTTCAGTAAGAGAGTCTTTGTACATATGATATGAGACAGACGTATGCAGCGAAAGAGACTTTTCATTTACCCCCTTTCTGGGTTGTGCTGGCATGGTCGTTAACAAGAACTTGTGTAATAATCGACAAAACATGAACGAGGTGAATTTTTATAAGCCAAACAATCTTATAAACGTTCAAAAACTCTCCATCAGAACAAGATAAAATCCACACTACAAAGACCCAATGCTGACATCTCTTTCAAGCATGGTCATGTAGGCGTCTGGGTAGCGTAGTGGTCTATTCCATTGCCTACAACACGGGATCACCGGTTCAAATCCCTGTGTTACCTCCGGCTTGGTCAGGCATCTCTGCAGACACAAATGGCCATGTCTGCAGGAGGGAAACCGGATGTAGGTATGTGTCCTGGTCCCTGCACTAGTGCCTCCTCTGGTCGGTCGGGACACCTGTTCAGGGGGGAGGGGGAACCGGGGGGAATAGTGTGATCCTCCCACGTGTTACATCCCCCTGGCGAAACTCCTCACTGTCAGGTGAAAAGAAACGGCTGGTGATTCCACGTGTATTGGAGGTAGTCTGCAGCCCTCCCCAGATCGGCAGAGGGGGTGGAGCAGCGACCAGGACAGCTCAGAAGATGGGGTAATTGGTTGGGTACAATTGGGGGAACCCCCTCAAAAAAAAAAGAAAGAAGCATGGTCAAATTTAGACCAGAACACTGAATACCAAGTGCTTTCTTCAGAGAGTTGAACATTTTTTTAAATGAATTTACCTACACGGTTAACTGTTAGTTCACTATCTGACCACAGGAAACAACAGCAGACTAGACCGAGCACTTGATCCACGGTTTTAATAAGGCCTTTCAGTGATAGGAAACACCGCTCTTTCAAGATAGCAGCCTGTCAGCGCTCTCAACACATCCATCACTGATAACAAGGTCGTGAGGCAGTCTCCAACAGCCAGCCAGCCAGCCAGCCACACAGTGAGGCAAGCATGATAACCTCTCAAATCAGCTTGTGTGTCAAACACAGATGGATTCCCTGCCCCCTGCTCGATTTCTCTTCAACTCAAGTGTTTACATGTGCCCTCAGATTTAGTAAAGGTTTGCAGTTGTGCTGATGCCATTGTACGATCAGCAAGCAATGTGGGGAGCTACACTGGCCTGCAATCTGATATTATGCAAAAGTTAATGGTGGCAGACGGGCAACAGCCAGACGAATGAGTTTGATTTTTTTTTTTTTACCAACGTGTAGCCGCAGCTCCCTATAGGCAAATCCGGTCTGGGTTTGTCCTTGGAGCGGTGGTCTCCAGCAGAGTCTGAAGAGGACCTGCAGCTGAGGAGAGGGTGCTCTCAGAGGGACCCCTGAGTGTTTGGCTGAGATTGGATTTCATCACCTCCACAAGCCAGGGGGTAGAGGGCCTGTGGTTGGTCACGTGGTGAAAGGAAAAACAGCTTCAAAAACAGCACGAGTTATCACGGCTCATGTCGAGGCCAGTCTTAAAAGCTGCTGTCCTTACAAGCGCTGAGCCAGAGAGCGGGGTATAACTCACCACCGCAATAATATTCCAAACTCCAGGAAGAGGTCCCACATGTGCAGGACACTCCAGAGTTCATGGGTCAACGCCGGTGGTGCTGATTCAGCTTGGGTCATGAAAAAGCCATCGACATGTTTTGAATGTCTTTCTCCTGTGAAAACATTCTCCTTCAAGTAACCGTCCAGGCATGTTTTATGCAAACACAACACGGCCTACAGTACCTCCACCTGCAGCCGGTGCACTACCGTAAGCATTTAGTTTGCTCTGTGAAAATGTCTTGTCGTATTTCGAGTCCTGAAATGTTGCGAATAAAGACAAAGGAGACCAGGGCTGGTGGAGTACAGGAGTGCATTCATGGCTGAACAGATGGGATTGAGATTGATTAATTATCCGATTGGATTTATTTCTAGAATTTTGGGGACACTTAACAAAACATGAATTCAATCAAGCAGGGGGCTTTACTGGACTGCGAGTCTGCAGGAGTGCTGCTGTTTATTTTTTTCGGTTTTTTTTCCTCACTCAGTTTATTCGCCCTCGGGGGATAGATGTAAAAACGTTTTAAGAGGTTTCTTTAGAAGAACACACACACACACACATACACACGCATTAAACCTCATGCATAAAATGAACCAGAGTGAATAAGAGAATAACTTCCTTCTACATAACGCTCACACAAGTAGCAAATAATAACAATAAACCTAATGGCTTTAATTGAGTCCTCTAACTCCGATAACCACATGGCAACTGAACTGAGAACCATGTTGTATGATTAATGATGTTGCTGCCCAGGATTATGAACTGTTTATTACCCTCCAATCTCTTTCCGTAAAACATAAATATAGCTGAACAAATGGAGATCCTGGTTAAAAGAATTAGTGGGCATGATTTTTGTGGCCATTTGGAGACTAATCGTTTTAGCGCTAGATGAGTAAGTACAGTGCAGATCTCTACCAGGCGTAGGTGCGTGTCTCTCCTCATCCCTACATGCACACACGAACAGAGAAACCACTGTTTTTCCTGCCATTATAAGAGTTTTGCCCAGCGCCCGTTGATTGAAAGGGAAATATGGGGAAGCATGTTTAATATGCAGCGCTCAGGCTACTAAATCTGCCTGATGAAAATGTTTGGCCTGTCAGTCTGTGGATGGGCAACCTCCTTGGTGGACCCTCGCACGAAAGTGATCAAGTCTGATATGAAAGGACAGAGATGAGGCCGTCATATTTCAAAGCCCCTATTGAAATAATTCACATGTGTTTTAACTGCCATGGCTTTGACGATATGAAATTAATGAAGACGAATTGCTGCTCTGCTGATTGACGCGTTCATTCTAACGTAATAAAACCACGGCAAGAAAACAGAGCTCAGCCATGGGAAATGCTTTATTGTAGCTAATGATATGATTTCCAGATGTGACTGATTAATCCTACTTTTTAAATTGTATTTTTATGGTTGAGTTGTAACGCTGGGGACGTGGCGCCCCCAAGGGGTGGCCCTGATACTATCCCTGGCCCCCCCGCTGCCCCCCCCCCAGCCACGAGTTGCATATGCAGAATATGTTTCTGATTATGCATAATATGCTTCTATCTGATAGTTTCATTTTTCATGTCTGGACATACACAATGTAAAAAGGAATCGTCTAACCTGTTGAAATATGTACAGATACATGACACACTGAAACTCAAAACGTTTAACTGTACCGTATTAGTCTATTCAGTAACATTAACTGTGAAAAATAAGAAGCCACAGTTTTACAGTGTGCGATTCCTTAGCTTGACAGTTTTCAGCTAGCCTATACAGAATACTGCAACAGCATGATAGACTTCCTGAAAGGCAGTCATGGCTTTTGGTTTCGGTGTGCCACGCCAAGATTTGCAGTGGCCCCCTATGAAAAATTTCAGGGGGCGCCACTGATGGCACTCCCGCGTGGCGGCAAGGTGAATAAGGCGAATTATGTTTGGCTCATCCAGCGTTCTTCCAGTTCTCCCATGCTGACGTCAGCAGTGAAGGACTTGCTGGCGTGCGAAATACGATCAACTTCTCATTTACTTTCAAGGCTCATACCCCAATACACAATGATTTGGTTTTGACGAGCGAGCGAGTGGCGATAGCGAGAACAAGTTTGCGAGATTAGCCGCGGACAGACACACACACACACACACACACACACACACACACACACACACACACACACACACACGCACAACCAAACGCAAAATCCCCTCCAGGCTCCCACCTGGCAGAGAGAAAAGGGACAAATCTAATTTATTAACAAGGTGCACATTATGCTTTTGTGTGAGTGCAAACTGGTGGAGACGGGGCTGCAAACATTTCTTACTTTTGATGCAAATGACATTTTTTAGGCACGTCCGACACAAAGGTATAAAACCTGAAGGAGGGGGTTGTTCAGATAATCGTAATTGCGCCCTCACTCTCTGATTTATGAACTTATTCACTTTGCGTTGTGGGCAGTATTCAAAGCCCAGTGAAAGTATGTTTTATGGTAGCCACAAAAATGGCTGTTGCTATTTTTGGTTTAGAGTGAGTCTAAGATGAGTGTTTCATGCATTACCCTATTGAACATAAGGTCAGGAGCAAGTACAGGCTGCCAAAAGATGCATTTTTTTCTTCTCTTCTGAAGGAATAAAGGCAGATACATTTGAACCACAGATCAGAATAAGCCATGCTATATCTGCACCGCCCAAACTTTTGGCAACGCTTCATCTTTTTGCCTCCGGGTCTGTTCAGTAAAATGTGACCTATACGGCAGGGATGTAGTCTTCCCAGATAGAGCCGATGCAGGCAAAATTCTCTCGCTTTAGTCTCACCACAATTGGCTAATTGTGGTGAAGTTCGTTCAAATGTCAGCTGATAGAAAATCGCTTGCTAAACTGGCAATAATTGGACTAATTGTTTTTGTAGGGCACACTACTTGTTTGCATGTATCTTGGTCTGGGGGGCAAAGCGTCTCCGGAGACTTTGGTAAACTGTGACATAAGGGCAGAGAGAGCTGAGACTTACCAGACCGGGGGAGACGAATGGAGTTATTATCTGGTCCTAAATGGAGGCTTTTTGAGCAATGTGAGAAGGTTGTCAGAGGTTGTTAGGGTTTACCTCTTCCCTTATTTTGCCCATAAGATATCTGATAAACCAGCTGGATTTATTAGAAAATCCCACCGAGGAGATAGATCCTCATCAGTAATAGTGGCTCAAAGCATGAATTGACTCCCTGTTTAAGTCTATAGTACACCACATTCGATATTGTACAGCACAAAAATGTAAATGTGTAGAGTCTTCTTCATAACGCTTTTCCAATATTATAGTTCTGTTAAATTATTGCCAATTCAGTGGCTCAGTCAAGAAACACTCTTCTGTATACAGTATATAAAATTTGACTTGGCAGCAGTTATTCAGAGGAGGATTATAGGTTCAAGTCTGGCAAATCTCTGTTGTCATTTCAAGGTTAGTTAACCGACAGCGAAATCAATAAATTATCTTCTTTATACTGAGGGCAGGGTACAGTGGCTGTAAAGTGCGGGCCCTTAGCTTCTGTCAATATAAGAAACTTGACACAGAAATATCAACTTCATTCATCCATCCATTATCCGAACCGCTTATCCTGCTCTCGGGGTCGCGGGGATGCTGGAGCCTATCCCAGCAGTCATTGGGCGGCAGGCGGGGAGACACCCTGGACAGGCCCCCAGGCCATCATGTCTTATTGTTTAGCTCCAACTCCAGTCACTCCTTTGGCTTCTTGCTGGCAGCCATACCAACATGTACCCTGGCTCTGCCAAATGACGGAAGCTAAGCAGGTATGGGCTTGGTTAGTACTTGAATGGGAGACCTCCAGGAAAACGTGAGTTGCTGCCGGAAGTGGTGTTGGTGGGCCAGTAGGGGGCAGTCTTCCTTCTGGTGGTAATTTAAAAACAAAAACAACCCAATGCCCCAGTGCAGTGACGGGGACACTGTGCTGTAGGAGATGCCGTCCTTCGGATGAGACGTTAAATCGAGGTCCTGACTCACTGTGGTCATTAAAGATCCCATGGCACTCCCTGTCTACCTCAAGAGAGGGAGGAATCATTGTGTGGTGAGCGTTCTGGTGCAAAATGGCTGCCGTGCATCACCCTGGTGGGTGCTACACATTGGTGGTGGTTGAAGTGAGTTACATCCTTCAATGTGAAGCACTTTGGGTGTCTAGAAAAGTACTATATAAATGTAATAATTATTATTATTATTGTGAAAGTGGGACTCCTTTGCACCAGTCTGTGAAGAATCGCTGGTCATCCATTTGCATGATTCATAAACACCTGTAAGCCACAAGATAAAGATCAAAGCCTTCGTGTTTGTCCTCGTCCACTGACATGAATTTTAATCACGGTAAACTGAATCCTCTTCCATTTCTGTTTAGACTTTCCTCCACACCTCACAGCAGGGATACAAATGCAGTCCTCCTACTGCGACCAACAGAGCCCTGAAAATTTGAAACACGGCAAAGTAAAATGCATCAAAGGCCCAGCACTTTTAGTTTAGCTAATGACAGTATATTCAGCTTCTCTTTTGTGATTCCAATGTATTTGAACCAGAGGCCCTTCTCTTGCTTTCTCTTTTTCATTCATTCCGCTCACTCACTCACTCACTCTGTCTCGCCCACCCACCCACCCTCTCTTTCTCTCTCTCTTTCTCTCTCTCTCACTCACTCACTCACTCACTCACTCTTTCTCTGTCTCGCCCACCCACCCTCTCTCTCTCTCTCTCTCTGCCCCCCCCTCACACACACACACACACACACACACACACATGCGTAGGAAAGCAGTGACATATACAGTGTCTGCATCAGAATATCTCAGGTCCAGTCTCAATGGAGGGCCTCTCAGGTGTCCTAGATTCAAGTTGGACGTGTTCCCATTTCCCAGGGTCATGTACTTTACATAAAGAGGAGTGCATCCTAGCGGGATGGAGAGACACAAATAGGTGTGCTGTTTGTGTCTGCAGTCAGAAGCTTTGAAGTGTAAAAAAGAAATTGAAGTGAATAAGGCACAGAGAAAACGGTTTTACAACTTGTTTTTTGAGGGAGTTGCTCAAAGACGATACCTTTACCACCTCTCTTTGACCTCCCTCTTGTCTATTTACCTTGTCTCTCTGTCTCCTTTTTTCTTAGGTGTCTTTCTTTCAGCGATGTATATGAAAAAAGCAAGCAAAGAGAATATCAATATATGCTTTATTCTTAGTGTCTGCAGCAGTTTGCTTAAAAAAAGCATGTGTTTGCTGTGTGTGTGTGTGTGTGTGTGTGTGTGTGTGTGTGTGTGTGTGAGAGAGAGAGAGAAAGAGAGAGAGAAAGTGAAAAGGCGGAGAATTGAAGCTAAAGGTATTATCTGCAGACACTGACAGAAGATGAGCGGGAAAGATGATTGCCGCTAAACTGAGAAAGATGATCGGTCCAAGAGAGCTGCAAATAAATAACTAATGAGCAAACAACAGACAGATATTAAAAATAAAAGATGGCCACACTGCATACCCTGACAAAGTTGTTAGTTTGGCTGGCCTGTCTGCTCTTCAGCATTCTGCTCCCTTCCCTATCGGCTTATAGTGGAGCGGAGATTAAGCTTTTGCAGCCTCTGTGACGACTCCAGAGGTTGGTATTACAGACCATTGTCCCTGCGCCATCTGTACAGTAACTCCCCTTCACCCTCTCTGCACTGCACGCATAGGCACAGGAATGTCTCCTCATAAGCCCTGCAAATACCCTTACATGCCTTTCATGGCCAGCTTCTGGGGAGAGGGATTGATTTGTATTGTAGGTGTGGCCGCTTTATGTTTGTGTGTGTGAGTTTAATGTGACAGCAGATGAGTGGCTTGGTAGAGGGTAGAACAGGTGGTGTATTAGTGATGTATGTATGTATGCATGCTTGTGCAAATCTCTCACCCATATAGCTTGAGATAAACACCTACTATGTATGCTGAGAGATGACAACCATTGAGTCTTTAAATGTTTCTGTTTGACCATGTGCCATCTCTCCAGATTATCCATCAGCAGGTCTGAAAAGACAGTTGTGGAATGGGTTTTGATACACTGTGGTGCAAGGTGTTCGGTGTCTATCAAAAACGAATATCATACGCAGTTTATATATATGCCTTCCTGTGCCTTACCTCGCTTTAGCATATGCTGTCTTTGTGGGACTGCCAGTAAATCTGGGTTGCGCTCTATCTCCAACATGTAATCTGCAGCACTGTTGAATGGTATTTTGCTATTATTTGGTCACCATTTTGTCATGCTGAGTATTACCACAATAGGAACTGATACCTTCTCTGCCACTATCTTTTTTTTTTTTTTTTTTCCCCTTTTTCTCCCCAATTATACCCCAATTACCCCACTCTCCCGAGCCCTCCCGGTCACTGCTCCACCCCCTCTGCTGATCTGAGGAGGGCTGCGGACTACCACATGCCTCATCCGATACATGTGGAGTCACCAGCCACTTCTTTTTACCTGACAGTGAGGAGTTTCGCCAGGGGGACGTAGCGCGTGGGAGGATCATGCTATCCCCCCCCCCCGTTCCCTCTACCCCCTGAACAGGCGTCCTGACTGACCAGAGGAGGCGCTAGTGCAGCGACCAGTACATGTACCCACATCCGACTTCCCACCCGCAGACACTGCCAATAGTGTCTGTAGGGATGCCTGACCAAGCCGGAGGTAATACGGGGATTCGAACTGGCGATCCCCATGTTGGTAGGCAAGGGAATAGACTGCTATGGTACCTCCCTCTGCCACTGTCTTTTATTTATCATTGGCCCTTATACATTAATGTTGTTGAAGGAGTTTATAGAAAAAAAGAAGTCTTCAAATGTTGTTGATTGCTCAGACTTTCTCACCAATCTATAGTCATACTTTCCTTTAGCCAAACACTATGCAGCCTAACTCTACCTATAATTCAGCGCAGTGCCCTGCAAAAGCATTGTATAACGTCCTCTCTGGTGCCAAGTCAAACAACTGCATCCTGAACCTCCTACTCATTGTAAAGATAAGCAAAGAAGATGAACCATTTTAACTGGCAGTGTGTTTGGAAGTGAAACAGTAGAAAGATAGTCATTCCACCTGTGCTGCTTCTGAAACAGCTGAACAATCACAATGTTCTCTCATGTCCTTGTCGAGGTTACCTCCACCTTTGTTTATAGCGGAACTACTTAAAAGAAAATTGCAAACCTTGATGCAATAGATCCTCTGACTCCTGTTCCAATAGTGCACCCATTTACTCCCGCATCAATCCCCCTTCTCTTTCTCCATTGACGTACAAGCAAACACATTATATTCCCTCTCACTAATGCTTCAAACACCCTTGAGTGAACAATGAACATTAGCCCACAGCAGAGTTAGCATTGGCTTTGCCTCCCCTGAGCTAAATCAATTAGCCTGTCTGTCTTCTGTGGGGCCAAGCAGGGGATCACAGACCTGCAAATCAAGAAGGTATTAAAGTTTAACCCAAGCCAACAGGCAGACTGGAGAGGAGCTGCGCATGCAGACACAGCTGCTTGGATGTGACATTGGATTGATTGCAGTGGAACTAATTACAATTTAGGTGAATGGGCCGCAATGCAGCTGAAATAATTGGCCTGCAGTATGATTCAAAAGGTGTTCTTGTGTTGTTGTTGTTGTCTTTTTCCCTTTTCTTTTTCTTCTTTGTTATTATTCCATTTATTCTGCCCTGAAAGTGTCTGGATCTCAGAAACTGTAAGGTCTAAGGTGCCAACCTTGGTCAATAGATTACAAACGTTCCCGCTACTAAATCACAAAAAAATAAAATAAAAGAAGCCCGATCGGTCTGTAGTTGGCGCTGTTACAAGCTGTTTTATGTTTTTGTGTTTTTCTTGTGCAAAGAGCCGTTTGGTTTAGAATCACATTTCTTGCTTCTCCCGAATCCTTGGTTAATGCCGGAACTAACGTTTATTCCCGATTTGATGTCCATAATGTAAAAATGTCTGCCATTCTGAATGAATGAATGAATGCAAATGGCTGCGCTGCTGAATGACTTTCACTCATTCCAAAGCAATAAAACAACGGTAAGAATAGCCTTCAAATGTGTTTAACCGTCGCAGTTTTCATGATATAAAATGAATCAAGGCGAATGGTTGCTCTGCTGATTGACTTAAAACAATGGTAAGAAAACATAGCCCAGACTCCGTACATGTTTTATTGTAGCTTTATCGTAGCTTCCAGCTGTGACTGATTAACCCTGCTCTTGAAACTGTATTTTTATAGCAGATGTTTAACATTGGAGACTACGGCACTTCCGCACGGTGGCGAGGAATAAGGCGAGTTGTGTTTGGTTCCTCCAGTTCTCCTTTGCTGAGCTGGCTTGCGAAATACGATCAACTTCTCGTTTACTTTCAAGTCTCATACCCGTGTACGTAATGTTTTGACTCAACCATAGATGTGAGTCGCGCATGCACACGGCAACGTTAAGAAAACATAGCTCAGCCAAGGGAAATGTTTTATTGCTGCTACAGAGATTATTCCCAGCAGTGACTGTGATTAATCGTATGCTTGAAATTATATTATTATAGACGTGTTCCCTTATCTACATGCGCAAACAAGCGTGCGCAGATTGCGAGGCAAGAACTGGCCACGGGTCTTGTGTTTTGTGGAGTTTTAACAGTGGAGACTATACGGCACTCCCGCGTGGCGGTGAGCCACGCATGCGCACGGCTGACTCAGATCAGGCCGCGTCAGAAATCAGCGTTGGTCGAGCGAGCTAGAGAGTGAATGAAGAGAGGGGCTCGGCGATAGCGAGGTTTTGAATCATTGCAAGAGAGGTTCTTCATCATACGCCCATAACTGTGCACACAAAAAATTAGCTGATAGGTCCAGTAGCTTGTGAGATTAGCCGTGGACACACACACACACACACACACACACACACACACACACACACACACACACACACACACGCACACACACACACGTGCGACCATAATCCCCTTCAGGCTACTGCTTGGTGGAGATGATAAAAAGAAACAGAAGGAGAGAAAAGAAACAAATAAAAATACAAAGAAAATAAAAAGGGAGAAGAAAAAAGTAGTTGAAATAAAAAAAGAGAAGTGTGCAGGGTTGTTTATAGAGGAGTGTCCCCTAGAGATGGTTTGGACTCAGTGTTTTGCTCAAGGGTGCTTCAACGGGGATGCTTGCTGTCACGATGGATATAACCTAGACTTTTTGCTGAAGGATGGTCTTCCTAATTGCAATTCCAATTGAAGGCAATGACAGGAAAGTATTTCATGTTCACTTTAGGATATTTCTAATTGACTAGATAGAAGGTGCTATTGTAGTTGTCCTTGCACTGGTAAATTTCCAACAGATCTGTGACTCGAAGTAGGTTACAATGCTCGATGAGAGTCATTTGTCTTCTATTTTATTTATGGAATAGGTGAATTGGAATAGAGAAAATAGTTTAGGTCCTGTTGTCGACTTTGTAACATAACATAACATGGAAATCTTTAGATGAAATTGGATAATGGTCTATCCTGGGCTGGAATTGAAGATGCTGTGCTCAACTGAGTTTTGATTGATTGGATCTTGCATAGAAAGGCTAGGAATAACCTGGGTTTAGCAGGGTCATGCTGGGATCCTTGTTTTGATTTCAAAGCCGGATGTAGAAGCTGATTATTTTTAGCAAACAGTATACAAACTCATTTAGGCAAGGCCTGTTCTTGATTGCAAATGCTTCCTCGTACCCATTTATTAAGACCCATTATCTCATTGTAAACCAGAAGCCTTAGGAGATAAACCTTTCCCTCAGCTTGAATGATATGTAAACAGATAAGCCATTCAGGCATTCATAAAGATCCTGTGTGTATACAGGAAATTATATGCACCAGGGCCAAATTAAAGCATGGTAGCTTGCAACAGGCATCTGCTAATGAAAAATTAGATTTTTTTCAACCACAACCATTTTACTCATCAAATCCTCTAATTAGGTTACAACACAGTGGCACAATAGAGGATTCACATATTACATGCAAGACAAATTTTAACAGGTCCTCCCATATACTGCAGAAATTATGAACTATTTCACTGAGACTATACATCAAGGCAGTATGATGGCTTTGTGTTAACCACTGTTGCCTCACTGCAGGAAGATCCTGGGTTCAATTCCAGCCCATCTGTGTAGAGTTTGCATGTTCTCACCATGTGTGCATGGGTTTCCAGTGGGTTCTGGGGCTTCCTTCTACAGTCCAAAGACATACACTTTAGTTCAACTGGACTCTATAAATTTCCCCTAGGTGTGCATGGTGTGTGAGAGTGACTATGTATGTGGGCCCTGCAGTTGTCTGGTGACTTGTCTTCCTTGCACCCAATCAAGCCCCTTTTGACCTTGAACTTGAGTGAGCAGGTATAGATAATGACTGGATGGATGGATGGATGGATGGATGGATGGGTGGGTGGATGGACAATACATAAAGACTGTATGCATCCATTCCTTGTAATGCTGCAGCTTTGCCTTAGTCACAAACGTGAAAGATGGCACAGCAAGGTTGATAAATTGCCTAGCTTAACAACTTATGTCAGTGACCATGTGCAGTCTGTCATGCCAGATTGGTGTTTGTGTAGGTGTGTGAGAGCGTGTTTGGTTATGCGATGCGGGGTGAGGTTTGGGGTGCCTAGGAGAGCTGGTTAATGATGGTGACTGCTGTTTGGAAGAAACTGTTTTTGTGGTGGGCGGTTTGGACAGTGATACACTAGTGCTGCTTTCCTCAGGGTATTATTTCAATTGGCTGGCTGCCTAACTGGGCAAGATCAGCTGCATTCTCACTTGCCCTTTCCTTTGCCCCGGTCTCATGCAGACCTCTGGTAGAGGGCATCAGCAGTTGTTTGAATAATGCCACAGTCTTCTGTTTTAAGCAGGGAAATAGCAACCATAGCTGACACTGTTGAACAGTGTGAGGATGCTTTCAGTGATGGATCTGTACAGTTGGTCAAGGCACTGTCCAATTCCCCGAATTTCAATGTTGTATCTTGGCAAATGGGGCCATGAGTCACAAATTCTCTATCCAAAGCAAAGACAAATATAAGCTGAGATACAGTACATCATAGTAAAACTGATTGCTTGCTGAATCTTACTACTGTATAGTCTTTATAAATACTTTGTTGTCTGTGTATGTTCATCTTGGTCATCCAGGCAGTGAAATGTCAAAACTAAGAAGAAAACACTTAACTGGACTCGCTACTTGTAGATTGAAAATGTTTCACCACTTTCATCAGATTTGCTTTGCAAGTCCAGCTGAGTGGGGTTTTTAAACTTTATTATAATAAATACTTTATTGTGGAAAAGAAACATAAAGATTAGTAACTTTATTTCGTTTCTTCTCTCTCTCTCTCTCTCTCACTCACTCACTCACTCACTCACTCACTCACTCACTCACTCACTCACTCTCACACACACACACACACACACACGGAATTGGTGCCCAGGCGCAGCATGAAGGCAGCAGACACTGCTCCTAGCTACATAGATCACAGCCAGGATGGGTTAATTTGCAGTAACTGAATTAGGTTGAAAATTAGGTTCAAGTCCAATAGGACATATAGGTGTCAACAGGCAGTGCACAAAGGCAATGCCTAGGGTGCATAGAAGCGATTTTTTTCTTTTCTTTTCTATATTAATACCATCAGGTGTGGAAGTGTTCGAGAAAGTGCTGGGTCTTTAGCTTCTTCTTAAAGATGGACAGGGACTCAGTGGATCGAATGGAGTTTGGTAACTCATTCCACCACCAGGAAACTGCAGAAGAGAAGCGTCTGGCTAGTGACTTAGGCCCCCGTTGTGGCGGAAGTGCCAGGTGCCTTTCATTGGCAAAGTGTTGTGAGCGGGACGGAGTGTAGACCTGAATAAAGGAGTTCAGGTAGGCAGGAGCCATTTTAGTTGCTGTTTTGGAAGTGAGCATTAAGGTTTTGAATTTGATGCAGGTAGCAGCTGGGAGCCAGTGGAGGGATAGGAACAGTGGAGTGACATGTGCTGTTTTGGGTAGGTTGAAGACCAGACATGCCGCCGTGTTCTGGATAATTTGCAGAGGTTTGAAAGTGCATGCAGGGAGACCTGCCAGTAAGGAGTTGCAGTAGTCAATGCATGATATTACAAGAGCCTGTACCAGGAGTTGTGCTGCATGCTCAGACGAGCTGGGTCTAATTTTCCTGATGTTGTACAGGGCAACTCGGCAATCCACCCTAACATCCTGGATAAGTCCTATGGCAACCGGCAAGTGGCGATAGGGGCAGGATTGTGAGATTTGGTCATGAGCCCTAGTCATGAGCCAGCACATCAGGCGGTGGGTGCTAGATTCAGTCACTGGGCCCTTAGAATGAGGTAGAAAGAGCCCTGCGGTAGCCGCACCTACAACTGAGCAGCCCTCTTTGGGATCCACTCTGCTCTCCCACCTGGGGAAGGGGCTAGAAAAGGTGCCCTAAAAAGCCTGCCTCAAACCTCCTGACTGGATTACTGCATCAATCAATCATTTAAGTGGCGACAAGACGTACTCTTACCACCCCCAACCCCAACCCCCCCCCCCCTCGGTTCAGTGATGGTCATTCCCTCATCACATAGATGGCCTATTTGACTTCCCGGCCCATCCAGTGTTCTTCCCTATCAAGGATATGCACATCCTCTTCCTTAAGTGTGGCCACTGGCCTGTAGATGGATGTAGACCAGCAGTGGCTAACCATGTGCCACGGAGAGCCATGTGTATGCAGGTTTTCATTCCAACACGACTCCACAGATATCAATGATGCCTTCTTCCTCTTTGGTTGAAGGGTTACTAATCAGGGAAATCACCTGGTGTGGAGTCTGGCTGGAATGAAAACCTGCATATACATAGCCACCCCTGGTGTAGACTGCAGAGTCCTGGCCTGACATGGTAGCTCTTCTGTGTTGTGCTATCCTCTTTGCCAGAGTCTGTTTGGTTTTCCCAATGGACAAGTCATGGCAATCCTCCCGACACTTAACATACACTATATTGTTCTGTTTGTGCCAGGGGACCCGACCCTTGGGGTGGACCAATTTCTGGCACAGCATGTTTTGGGGTTTGAAAGCAACTGAGACATCTGTCGCCATCTTACAATGCTGTGATTGCTACTATTCCCCAATTCTATATGAATAGTATCATGGCCATTGTAACTCTAGTTAATGGTCATGACAATTTAATATGAAACAAACTGTTGGTTTGGTCATTATGAAACTGTGCTATTTATAAGGTTGGGGATACCTGCAGTCACTTGAGAGCGAAGAAGTCGGATGAGTGATGAAATGTTTCTCCCAATAAATGTTGTGTCCACATAAACTGATTCAACTTTCTGTGATTCCTTACCTGGATAATTGAGCATGCATCAAGACTCCGCTGGTAATGTTTGAAACACATATAGTAGCCTTGGGAGAATGTTAATTTTAACTATTTCAACATGTTGAATTAATCACAAGAAGAGCAGCAAACTCTACATGGCTAGGTCTTTTCTAATATTGGAAAGCAGTGGGTCATATTTTCCCAAGGCTAGTTTTGTTAGGTCCTTTGGTATCTGCACACCTAGATGTTTTATACTGTCTGCCTTCCTAATGGTATATTTTTCTCTGAAGTACTGACTGTTTGTATATTTAAATGTTAAGAGCTGGTATTTATGAGTGTTCAATTTATATCCTGATACTGATCCAAACTCTGTGTTTGCAATAAGGCAGGAAGAGAGTGGGCTGGATATGTAAAATATACCAGGACATCATCCGCAAACAGTGCTCTCTTGTGTTCCCCTACCAATGAGACGTCATGTATCTTATCCTTCTGCCTGATCAATTGACTCAAGGGCTCCATAAATAGTGCAGATGAGGGGGGATTGATAGGACAACCCTGATGACAGCCACACTCCAACTCAAATGATCCTGTAAGAGAGCTGTTTATTTTTTATTGTTCCCGTTGGTTTGTTATAAATAGCTTGGATTGTCTGTATGAAAATTTTGTGAAACTGAAACTAATGAAAAGTTGGTAACACTTTAGTACGGGGAACATAAAAAAACTTAATTACTAGTGAATTAGTAATGATCAAGATGTCACTTTAGTATGGGGAACATATTCCAAGTAACAAAAACTTAATTTACAGTAATTTAACACTATTAACACTTGTAGTTTTGTGTTTTGTTATGTAAGAACAGACCATATTCATTAAGTGTTAGTAAGGGAGAATAACTCCTCTTGTGGTACTACCACCTTATAAAGTCCATACTAAGCAAAGCATATTGAGATGGTACTTCTAATAAGCAATAATTCTGAGGTTATAGAGGGAAAACTCATAGTTAATGGCTTACTGGTTGTATAATAAGGCCATGCAGAATAAGGCATTAATGAGTATGTACTAATGACCAATTAAGAGCCAATATGTTGCTAATTTGCATGCTAATAAGCACCTAATTAATGGTGACTACGTTCCCCATACTAAAGTGTTACCGAAAAGTTTTATATAGTAATGATCAGTTTACTGAATCAAAAACTTTTTATGCATCCAAACCCATTATGGCTGCTTCAGTTTAATCCTGGTTTATTTGATGAGTTTGGTATTGCTTTATGAAGCCTGTTTGGACTAAATGTATAATGCAGGGTAGAATTTGCTCCAGTCTTTTAACTAGAATTGATGCAAAAATCTTATAATCCTGATTTAAGAGTCTCACTGGTCTGTAAGTTGAACAGTCCAGCCCATCTTTTCAATGCTTGGGGATAATTGTAATAACTGCTTCTCGCCGGGGGGGGGTATATCTCCCCTTTCTGTATCGCCCAATTAAATGTCCACAGCAGAATAGGAGTTAAATGTCCACAGCAGAATAGGAGTTTAAAGTTCTCCAAGCAGTTTATTCCATTCAGTTGTATATCCATCTGGCCCAGGGCTCTTAGTGGTTTTGAGCCCAGAAATAACCCTATTCAATTCATCCCTCATAATTGCTGCCTTTAAGGCATCATTTTGGGTATTAGACACTGTTGGGAGGTCCACACTTCCAAGCAGAGACTCCGTTTGATTATTATTTAATTTTGTCTGAAAATTGTTGATTTGAGTTTTTCATCTGTTGCATTTCTTTGGCAAGATTTCGGTCCAAAGTTGTTTTATGTTCCCTTTGTAGCCTTTTTAATTCTACCTCTAAATTAATTAGTTCCTTTTTTTTTCTTTTATTGCAGCTGTTTTAGCAGTTATTTTCCCTCATAATACTGCTTTGCAAGCATCCCAAAGAAAAGAGGGAGAAGCCTCAATATTGTTGTTGTCTTCAAAATATTTTTCTATTTCCTCCTTCAACTCTTCTTTCAGCCACCCATTAGTATAGAGGGGGTCAGCCTCCATGACGAAATCCTCCTTTTAAAGTTGAATTTCATTTCCACCTGAACTGGGCAGTTGTCTGATATGTCCATTAATCCTATATTGCATGATTCAAAATGGACATCCTTGTGGAACATTGAAAAATAATCGATTCGATAATAGGCAGAGCCGTACTAAATTGTCCCTAGGTGTGTGTGTGTGTGGGTGTGTGTGGGTGTGTGTGGGTGGGTGTCAGCCCCGTGATGGCCTGGCGGCCTGTCCAGGGTGTCTCCCCACCTGCCGCCGCCCAATGACTGCTGGGTTAGGCTCCAGCATCCCTGCAACCCTGAGAGCAGGATAAGTGGCTTGGATGATGGATGCATGGATGGATAATAGGCAGAGTCAGGAGATGAAAAAAAGGTAAAATCTTATTTAGGGGTGAAATTCACTCCATACATCAATTATAACTGATTATTTCATTATGCTGTTGATTTTTCAGCAAAGTGAGCTACTTTGAGAACCAAGCCACAGCGAAGAGTCCAACTTGGGGTCATTGTAACATTCAAATCTCCTCCACAAATCATAAGGCCCTTGGCTTTAGTTATCATTAGATCGAAAAATGTGCTTAAAAAAGTTCCAGTCTGCTCCAGGTGGTGCATATACTACATTCAGATAGGTGACTTCAGTTCCCTCCTATCCTCACCTTACCATAATGTATCCCCTCTCCCTGTGTTTGGTTTCAGACTACACTTTAAATTAAGCCTTCGTGCTATCATAATCATCACCCCCTTCTAGGTCCAGATTTATTGGAGGCTGAGAAGATTTGGTTAATACCCTTTCTTTCATGTTTAGCCTGGTCTGGTTCTGGGAGGTGAGTTTCTTGAAGAAAAACAACTCCTGCCTTGTCCCTTTTAATTTTACTCAAGATTTTACTCCTCATAATGGGATTGACAATGCATTCGCATTATATGATACTACTTTAATTAAACCTGATATCCTTGTATTACTTTGATGGTATATTCTATCCTGTCTCTATGATAACCTTACCCCTTTTGCTACTCAAACATATAAATTACCCCACACTAAATTAAAACTTTGAAACTTGGAACAAGATGTTGGAAAAAAATAACACAGAAATTACTCCCTGAACTGAGGTCCTATTTGTGACGCTGGGGGAGGCGCAATGTCTTGATCGCTCTGAGGGATAACCTTCCTCTCCTACAAGGGGTAGAGGGTCCTCTGTAGGAAGAACTAAGTGGTAATACATGATAGTTAATACCCCCAATATTACATAGTTGAAAAAACAAGTAATATGCATAGCTCGAAGACAGAGTCCAGGAAGGAGGAGAGATAAAGATAAAACATGCTGATTCTCTCCTTTGTGTTGAACAAGTCCACTTGATTTAAAAGATATAATGTTATGTCTTACATTTGAACTCACCAACAAGTTATTCAGTCTCAGTGCCTTTCATCAACATAAGTTTGTCCCAGCGGTCAACATAGAAAAACGTGCGTTTTTACCTCTGCTGTTCAGTCAAAGTCATTTAGGTTCTCCTAAAACCATCCAGCTTCTCCTTGTATCTTGAACACAGAGAAGGTATATCAGTCTCTTTCCATACTCTAACCTCACTCTTTTCTCCTGGAAAACAAAACCCTGTTTCTGCCAGGCCATCTTCACTATGTCCTCTTTTGTTCAGTGACTAAAAAATGTGACCACTATCGATCTTGGCAGTGCATCTCTGGGTGGCTGGGAGCCCAATGCCCGGTGTGCTCTTACTATCTTCAGGTCTGAAGAGGACAGAAAATCCAGGTTCTCTTTCAACAACATCTCAAAAAAATCACGGAAGATGAATTTTCTTCAGCTCCTTTACTGATACCATGGATCCTAATGCTGTCTCTTTTAGATCGACCTTCTTGGTCCTTGGATTGACTTCTTCTGCTGACTCCTATTAGGCATATCATGTACCCTCCTATAACTTTATTAGACTACCAACAGTTTATGTTACAGGAGCTTTAGAGATTTGTTTAGGGGAGCTGCTAAGTTACGCAGCTACCTGCATGGCTGCTTGACCAGAAGTCCCCCATGCAAAGCTTCTTGCGTCACAAGGGCTTGCAAATTGTTCATATGAACACACTTGTATCCAAAACTGATTATATTAAAGTCTGGGCAAAAGAAACTGCCCCTGGCATTTTTGTTTTCTGAAACATGGTTGTCGAACAAAGTCAAAAATATTTGTCTTGATAACTATCATGTTTTTTGATGTGATCTTATTAAGGGGGAAATCATTGCCATTCTTGTGAAAAGCTGTTCATCTGTCTCTGTTATCATCTCTGTATCTAAACTGAAATGTTTTGAACTCTTGGCTGCAGGTGTTTGTCTGGAAAAAAATAATATTGGAAAGGTACTGGTTATTGGGTTTTATTGTTCACCCTCTGCACCTGCGAGTGTGATAAAGGATTTATTTGATTTGATATCTAGCTATGATAACTCAGAATTTCTTATCCTGGGAGATATTAACATTAACCGATTAACAAATGCATCTGATAATTAAAAAAAACAAAAAAAACAAACTCTGCAATGAATTCAATCGCATGCAGCTTATTTCTTTCCCTACTCAGCCAGATCCAAAAAAAAAAATGCAGGAAAGGCCATACGTTTAGATATTACCTTAACCAGTAGACCACAGCATTATAAATCCAGTGATATTTTTCCTTTAGACTTCAGTGACCACTACCCAATAGCATGCATCTGTAACATGAAATTGCATACACCCAAACTACTTATCACTGACAGAAGGAATTTTAAGCACTTTTCTGAACAATCATTTTATTTGCTGTGTTCTAGAGCAATATTGGTTCTACCATGGCAATTTCTGATCCAAACTTGGCCTGAGATTATTTTACGGAAACATTTAATTCCATTGCATTTAATTTCACTTGCTGAAAGCCTGTTTTTCAGCTTTTTAGTTTAGCTTCTTTTAGCCACTCTAAGATATGATTAAGTAAGATAAGATAGGAGTTAAGTTAGTTAGGATTTGCTTCTGTAATACCAATTTGGAAAAACCCTATCTTAGACTCTTTCAATCTTAACTTAAGTCTTAAGATATTGCTGTTTCTGTAATACAGCTCCCTGATATTTGAAATTAACACAGTCTTACTTTGTTAATAATGTCATGATATCGGCAGACCAAACAGTATCAGTGTCCTCGCTGACAGCTAAAGGGAGGAACTTGTATTTGAGGTTTTTAGTCACAATTAATGAAGGTGTCTTGATGTGTCATGGTGATGTGCACAACTTTCAGTTATGTGTTTCTGCAGTTTAGTGACAAAACCAATAGGGTTTCTTTTGTCTAACTGATGCTAATCATTACCAAAGATGACATCATCTTATGGAGTTGTTGTATTCAATGGATACAAATTATGTAGAATTTACAAGAAACATCACCTTACATATCTTACTCAGCACTTCAGTAACCAAGTAATAACTGGTCCATTTTGAACAGTGTGCAAATAAATGCTTTCCAATAGCCCTTCAAACCTGCCATTTTGGCTTCTGCCCCTGAAACAGGCCTGAGGCTCTTTTTTTCCACCTAAATAAATTGTTGTGGAATCTAAACACTGAACCTGTATGTTGTGCCTTACATGTGTTACTGTCAGATGGAGGCTTTCTTTGAAATATTAAAGTAATTGAATCTCAATTACTTTTTAGCATTTCAAAGAAAGCCAAAGAGTCACTTCCCTTCAGCAATGTTCAATATGATGATTTGTCCACATACACCTCTCTCCATTAATCTCCCTCTCTTTTCTTTTTCCTATTTTTTTCTCTAGCTCACTATGTAGGACTTCTTTATCACCTACTACAATACCTCAGAAATGTATAATTCACTCTTGCATCTTTAATAAGCAGTCAGCAGCCATGTTTTCTAGTTACTTTTCCAGTCTGGCCAACTGCCCCCCTCATTTCGCCAACATTATTGACCAAGTTAGCTGGTTTAATGATTTGTGTACATCTGCCCTTGATTTTTCAGCTCCAAATACTTCCAGGGTAGTCCCACTTATTATCACAACCCATTGGATCAATGAAAATGTCCGTCAAAAATGAAGGGAATATAGGAAGGTCGAACAAAGATGGAAAAAAATCCACTCTTGAATTTCACCAACTCCATATGAAGGCATTATTATCGAATTTGAATCAAACTATTAAAGATTCGAGTGCTGCTTACTTCTCTGACTTGATTGATAGTAGTAAACATAACCCTAAGTTTCTGTTTAGTACTATCAATCAGCTTGTGAATCCTTCTCTTCCTACCATTTCCACCTGTTCTGCTAATAACTGAAAATGTCTTTTCTTTCTTTGTTGACAAGATCGATGGTCAAAGGTCCAATTTTACCCCCACTGCTTCCCCCCCCCTCACCCCACCACCCCTTTCAGCCATCTGATTTTAATGTCGGAATTTGCTCCCATTTCTCTAAAGTTCCTTATAAATACTGTAGCCCTTATGCATCCCTCCTCCAGTCCCTATGACACAGTTCCGACAAACTTTTTAAAATCAATCCTCCCTGGCTTAGGTCCCAGCCTGCTCTCTATCATTAACTGCTCACTCACATGCGGGTCCACACCTGACTATTTTAAAATTCCCTGTGTTCAGCCCCTCCTCAAAAAAAAAAAAACAACCCTCTCTCAAGCTGGCAAGGGTAGAGAATTATATACCGATTTCCAAACTTTCTTTTTTATCCAAAATCCCTGAAAAAAAATGTTGCAGACCAAATCCTGCAGCTGACTGAGGGTCATAACTTTTTCGATAAATTTCAGTCCGGCTTTTGTCACAAGCATGGTACTGAGACTGCATTACTAAGAGTGTCCAATGACATTCTTATGCATGCTGATAAAGATGAATACTCTATTCTTATTCTCCTCGATTTAACCGCTGCTTTTGATACCATCGATCATGCCATCTTACTTGATAGGTTGGAGAACTGAGATGGCATTTCTGGTGCAGTGTTAAATTAATTTTGTTCTTATCTGACTGATAGATATTTTAATGTTTGTGTTATCAATCCTGTATCCTCATCAGCTCCCCTACTGTGTGGAGTCCCTCAGGGGTCTGTCCTTGGGCCAATCCTCTTCACTTTATACATGCTTCCCCTGGGTCATTTGTTTAGTCACTTTCAAGACATGTCATACTGCTGTTATGTTGATGATACTCAGATCTATTTCTCTGCCAAACCCAATAACCTGAATCAACTGTCCTCCCTCCACGATTGCTTAGCTACCACCAAAGCCTGGATGCCCCTTAGTTTCCTCCATCTAAACCCCAACAAAACTGAAGTTCTCTGAATTGGTCCTGAGAACTTTGTCACTGCATTTGCTCACTTTGTTGGTCCACTTCATTCAAACATTAAACCTACTGCTAAAAATCTTGGTATCACCATTGACCAGAATGTCTTGATCACCATGTTACTAAGCTTGTCCAATACTGTTTTTTTTCTTCAGTTAAGAAACATTGCTAAAATCAGAAATATTTTGTCTTTTAAGGATCTTGAAATAATATTTCGAGCTTTCATTTTCTCCCGTCTAGATTACTGTAGCTCCCTCTATTCTTGCCTCAACTGAGCTACTTTAAATCATCTACAGTTGGTTCAGAATGCAGCTGCTAGACTACTAACTAAGAACTAGCCATAGGTCCCATATTACCCCTATTCTTGTATCTCTCCATTGGCTTCCCGTAAAGTTCAGATTAATCTATAAGATCTTATTGGTTACATTTAATAATAATGATAATAATTATACTAATTATTATACTCGAACTAACCTTCAAGACTACCACTATCGGGCTGGATGCATACCTGACAAAAACAAATGAACCACTCCTCCGAATAGTAAAACATCAGATCTACTCCATCAATAAAGAAGCTGCGCAATTCAAGAAAGAGCTTGATGTCCCAGAAACCCCACTGACAGAAAACGAGGCAACTACCATCTATGCCAAACGAGTGAAGCAGTAGGCAAAACACCATGGTCAGCGGCAACTGCAAAAAACCTGGGAGGACAAAGCGATGCACGGGAAGTCCCCAAAAAGAATGAAAGATGCAGACGTGGACCAACCAAAGACACACCAGTGGCTGAGGAGCACCGGGCTGAAAGCAGAGATGGAGGGTCTGATAATTGCTGCACAAGACCAGAGCCTGGCAACCAGATCCTATCACCATCGAATCATCAAAAATGGAAAAGACCCAGAATGCAGAATCTGTGGAATGTACGAAGAAACCGTCGACCACGTTGTCTCAGGCTGCCCGGAACTGGCAAAGACCGAGTACATATACAGCCACTACAGGGCAGCAGCATACCTGCACTGGAAGATCTGCAGGAGTCACAAGATCAAGACGACTGAGAAATGATGCAAACATCATCCAAAAACAGTCACTGAGAACAATGACGTCACCATCCTCTGCGACATGCCCATCCACACTGACAGAGATATAAAAGCCAACAAGCCCGACATCGTTATCAAGGACAGGAAGGAAAAGAGGTGCATGCTCATCGACACGACAATGCCATCCAAAAAAAATACCTCAGTGAAAGTCACAGAGAAGCTGACCAAACAAAAGGTGACAGTGCCTTTTCAGTTTTAGCCCCAACCCTCAGGAATAGTTTCCCCCAATCCATTCGATTTGCTGAATCTTTGGACTGTTTTAAGCGGCTTCTAAAAACCCATCTTTTCAGGCAAGACCTTTTATAGATCCCCATCCCTGCCTTCTGTTTTGGTTCGTTTTTAGGTTGCTCTGTTTCTCCGTATGTCATGTTTTATAGTCATTCAATTGAATATATGTATTTACTTGTATTTTCTGTATGGAGTGTAAAACACTGTAACTGTCTGTTTTTAAAAGTGCTATATAATTAAAATTTGAATTACTTACTTACCTCTAACCTAACACCTAAACTTGACCACCTGTAAAGTAATAGTAGTAAACTTTTTACGTTGTTGACATGCATCATAGGCATGAGACAAAATGTTGACAGTCAGTGTGTTATGGAAACCGCAGAACATTGACAGCCAACTTTTTTAGAAACTGCACATAAGTTGCATATGACTGTTTTGTCTCACATTGTGTTGACCTCATCCCTGTCTGACTCTATGATGGCACCTACATTGAATAACAAGCAGGCATTGGATATATATAATCAAAGTTAATCAAGATAGAGTTTGACTCAGATTTTGATTCATTCTCATCCATGCAGTCATAAATATATTCAGAAAACAGACTAGGCTATTTTCATCAACCTTTCGGTTTCCTTGTTAATTGTCCCAGCCCGGCACAACAGTGCCGCTCAAGAGCCTAGCTGTCAATCAACACTTAAGTTAATGGAGGTGATTTACAGAGTTGTATCAGGAACAAGCATGCCTTCGGAAATCACTCTTGGCAGTCACTATGTGCCAGCAAAAGGATTTATAAGCGCTAAAACATGAACAGTCATGTACCTCTAATTAAACAAACTGTTAGAGACCAAATTACTGTGACAAACACTGTTGCTTGTTTGTTTTTTTAAAGTAGTTTTGTTCCTTGCTATTCCAACACTTCAAAGCTTGTTGATAATGTGGAAACGTGAAATATTCCTGTGAAGACAATGTGAAGGCCTTCTGTTTTTGTAAGCCCTGTTTTGATAACTCTGGTCTCATGCAATGCCTCAATCCAAGTCTGTTATGTTGATTTGATGTTGCAAACTCCTCCTGTATTCCACTTCGTGAATGCTTTAGTAACCTGGGCTTTGGTAAGGTTTAGAACATTGTGCATACATTAGTTTGTACAAAATAATGCAACAGAAGCAATAATTTGTTGCTGTGTTAATTCAACCATACCCATTCTACTCTTGGGTAGAATAATTTGCATGGCTGATTCAATGAAAGAAAGCTACAGTAATGTCTCCCCAATTCAGCCATGGTTTCAAATGGATAAAGTTCATTCAATATGTCTCTACTATTTTATCCCCCCTTTTTCTCCCCAATTGTACCCGGTCAATTACCCCACTCTTCCGAGCTGTTCCAGTTGCTTCTCCACCCCCTCTGCCGATCCGAGGAGGGCTGCAGACTACCACATGCCTCCTCCGATACATGTGGAGTCGCCAGCCGCTTATTTTCACCTGACAGTGAGGAGTTTCGCCAGGGGGACGTAGCGTGTGGGAGGATCACGCTATCCACTCGAACAGGTCCTCCGACCGACCAGAGGCAGCGAGCAGGACACATACCCACATCTGGCTTCCCACCGGCAGACACGGCCAACTGTGTCTGTGGGGACGCCCGCCTAACCAAGCCGGATGCAACACGGGGATTCGAACCGGCGATCCCCGTGTTGGCAGACAAAGGAATAGACCGCTATGTTACCCGGACGCCCTTGTGTCTTTGCTATTTTATTCTCTATTGTACTTCTTTCTGCTTTATAACGTTTGAATGCATGCTGCAACCTGAAATGATGATTATTTTTTACATACCAATATACTCACAACCAAACTTAACAATTTATAAAACTGAAATGCGAGAAAGGGGGGAAATGGTTTTAAGAACAGCTAACTGAACTTTTCACTTTTGTTTCAAACATGAGAGGAGTAAGTGAAGCGTTCACTTGACAGGCACAGGTTAATGGTCCTTAGCATCTTGTCAGTCACCTGTTTTACTGTGGAGTGGACTGGACAGAAAAAGAGATTTCAGCTATGGAGCCAGTGCTCAAGCAGTTTCACCGGTATTTCCCAATATCACAGTTACACTGGACACACTACACTTTGCACACTATAATGCACATACACTGCATACTCTGTATACCCTGTATAATACTCTATTTATACTTTACTCTTTTTTTCTATTCATTCCCACTTCCATAGCCTTACCCTATTTTTATACACAATTGCACTATTGTATAGATTTAAATAATGTATACCTACTGTACATGACTCATTACATAATGCATATTTATATTTATTGACATCCATATTACATCTGGACAGTCATAACCATTCTCGGTTCGATCCCCGTGTTACCTGTGGCTTGGTCGGGCATCCCTACAGATACAGTTGGCCGTGTCTGCGGGTGGGAAGCCAGATGTGGGTATTTGTCCTGGTCGCTGCAGGAGCGTCTCCTCGGGTCGGTTGGGATGCCTGTTCGGGGGGGGGGACCTGGGGGAGAATAACGTGATCCTCCCACGCGCTACGTCTCCCTGGCGAAACTCTTCACTGTCAGGTGAAAAGAAGCGGCTGGCGACTCCACATGTATCGGAGGAGGCATGCGGTAGTTTGCAGCCCTCTCCGAATCAGCAGAGGGGCTGGAGCAGCGACCGGGACGGCTCGGAAGAGTGAGGTAGTTGGCCAAGTAAAATTTGGGAGAAAAAAAAAAGGGGGGGGGGGGAATCAACAAAAACAAAAAGAGAAAAGAACTGATTGCTGATGATAACCAACACCGTTTTTGTGTTCCAGGGATAGCAGCTGCTTGTGTGCTTTACAGCAAAGCTCTTTCGTTTCATTTCGTTCCCCAAAAGCAGAAATAATATTCTTGCTATGTACTCTTAAAAACTGCCAAACGTGGCTTTGTTTTTGTGTGTTCGTTTATGCTTTCTTCCCCTGAGGATATCATTATCAATTCAAATTTTGAGAGCTGAACATGATGGCATTAGGTGTGTAGGTGTTTGGTGCAGGTGTCATGCAATAATGCTTCATTTGCAACGAGAGGTTAAGTTCACGGATTGTTGTTTGCCTACTTGTGTGACCTATATGTGTGGGATGCGTCGCGTAGGCGGTGTTTGTGTGTATGAGTTTGTGTTTGTATGGGGTGGGGGTTAGTTTTGAAATGTTACTACTTGAGTATTGTGTTACTTGAGCATAACTCACACATTGTTTAATTTTGCTGTTTCTTTTTTTTTTCCTTTCTCTCTCCTATTTGTCTCGTTTAGGGTGGACACGCTGCAGGGGAAGCTGGGGAAAGCTCCACCCCACTGGGCTCAGCCTTGGCTGCCTTTTCTCTCTGGACACTGTAGCTGAATGCTTAATTGACAAAACAAAAGCCGTGGGTGAGAAAGGAAAGGAAGAAAAAATGGAGACACTCAGCATCTAACACGTTCCAGGGACTTGCAAAGATCTGCTCAACTGCAAAAAGCATACAAGAGTATTTGATGATGAGAGGGGATGGAAAGGATCTTCTAACGTCTCATACTGATATGGGGTCACATCCCTGCAACATCCTCACTTTTCTTTTATCATTGAAAACACTTTCATTGCCCATGGTTCAGTAGCAATCTCAACTTAGAAGACCTCATACTGGCTTCAAATGAGACGAGAACGAGACAGAGAGAGAGAGACAAACAGCCAATGTGGAAACCTGCGTAACTGTTTTTATCATCTTCTCGTGTGGATTGCAGCTGCTCGCACGGGGTTATTGAAAAGGAGGAGCCCATTAAAACATTAAACAGATAGGAAGCGTTGGTATGGAGGTGTTGTTGCTGGCTGGATGGTTGGAGACGAGATAAGAGCATTGGACAGAGAGAAAAGTAGAGACTGTCAGACACAAGCTGAATAAAAATTAGGACCCCCCCACTCACCCACCCACTCTTCAGTAAGACCACCAAGGCGAATCAATATTAGTGAACCGAAATTGTCAAATGAGTCAGCTTCAATCAAAGCACCATTAACTGTGCACTGAAAGAGTAAAATTAGATGCTTGTGAAAAGGTGACGTGACATGAAATTGCAATACAGGGGATAAGAAATAAAAAAAACAAATCTGTGTAACCAAAAGAATAAATAAAAGACAGCCCCCCGTGTTCTGCAGAACTGTGTGAAAACCAGTGGAGTCACCCATTAATACAGCCCTCCACAGTGTCATGCAGACAGACGGTGGAGGTTGGATTGCCTCAAGTATGGCTTGAGGTGTTGGTTATGAGGCTTGTCTAAATCCTATTCAGAGGAGGGCTTAGGGGGGCCAGAGGCGAAATGGAACTGTATAATAGCTCACTGGAGCTTTTCTACACCAGCAACACTACAGAGACCCCTGAGACCATCACTGACCAACCTTGGAATGAGGCTACTCTGTTGGGTCTTCAGATCTCCCTATCTGCTCTGTTGGCCATCATCACACTGGCAACAGTGCTGTCCAATGCCTTTGTCATTGCCACCATCTTCCTCACTAGAAAGCTCCACACACCAGCCAACTTCCTGATTGGCTCGCTGGCTGTCACTGACTTGCTTGTGTCCATCTTAGTCATGCCCATAAGCATTGTCTACACTGTTAGCAAGACCTGGTCCTTTGGGCAGATTGTTTGTGACATCTGGCTATCATCTGATATCACTTTCTGTACAGCCTCCATCTTGCACCTTTGCGTAATCGCACTGGACCGCTACTGGGCCATCACTGACGCACTGGAGTACTCGAAACGCCGCACCATGCGTCGGGCAGCGGTCATGGTCGGGGTGGTGTGGGTGATTTCCATATCGATCTCCATGCCTCCCCTTTTCTGGCGGCAGGCCAAAGCCCACGAGGAGCTGACGGAGTGCTTGGTGAACACCGATCAGATCTCCTACACCCTCTACTCCACCTTCGGTGCCTTCTATGTTCCCACTGTCCTTCTTGTCATCCTCTATGGTCGGATTTACGTGGCGGCGCGTTCCCGCATCTTCAAGACGCCGTCATCCTCCGGTAAACGGTTCACCACGGCTCAGCTCATTCAGACCTCGGCAGGCTCCTCTCTCTGCTCCATCAACTCTGCCACCAACCAGGAGGCCCACCTACACTCTGGAAGAGGGAGCAGAGCGGGTGGGTCGCCTCTCTTCGTGAATAGTGTGAAAGTGAAGCTGGCGGACAGCGTGCTGGAGCGGAAACGCCTGTGCGCAGCGCGGGAGCGCAAGGCAACCAAGACGCTGGGCATCATCCTGGGTGCATTCATCGTTTGTTGGCTCCCCTTCTTCGTGGGCACGCTGGTCATGGCCATCTGTAAGGAGTGCTGGTTTGATCCGGTGCTTTCTGACGTCTTTACCTGGCTGGGTTACCTCAACTCCCTCATCAATCCTGTCATCTACACTGTATTCAACGATGAGTTCAAACAGGCCTTCCAGAAACTGGTCAAGTTCAAAAGGTGTTGAAAACCACTCGCGAGTGTGTTGGCTTTACAGCTGGCTCCTTTTAGGGAACGAAATAATTTCAAGGTGGACTGATAAGAAGAAACGGACAAACGCAGATAATATAGAATAAACAGATATTTCAGATGATGGATAGAAGAGGGAGAGAGAGATCTTTTTCTTTTCATGAATATTTATACAATACATCAAGTAATGAAAACATGACAGAAAATGTTGTTCTTAGATAACGGTACAATATCATGTTCATGTTGTAAACACGAAGACTTATTGTAATAAATCTCTGAGCTGTCTTTTAGATTAGACCTGCATCCGACAGCTCCGCCATTATACCTATATAGAGATATCCTTCTTACAGATTTATGCATGCATGTAGAACAAAAAAAAGAGACCTACGTCATCTGAAGGATTACTGAACTCGCCTTCCAAAGGAGTGGGATTTGGAGTCTATTTCATGCCAAAGGGAGGTAGTTATTATGTGTTGGTCAAAGGAAGGATTTTTTTATGGCACATAAGGAAACGATTCATCACTACAGCACATAGAAAGAGACAACTCAGTGGATGATTGGATTTTTTCCCCCCGAACGGAAACGAAAAGCCATGAAATGTGTGTCATCTGAAATTATCATATACACTGCTGCTCGTCGCTAATTTAATGTTACTGTGCTATATAGTAAAGTATATGGAAAGACGGTGTAAAGATTCAGTAAACAGTCTCATGGTTATGTACTGTAAATGTGTACGTGTGTGTATCAAGGTGCGCGCGTGACACTTGTTCATGCTATTCACCACTTAAGCTTGTCTTGTCATTAGAGAGACTGGCGACGGCATTTGCACTCCGCCTCTGAATATCAAGTAAAACCCATCGCCATGGCAACAAATGAATGCTTCCAAAAGATGATCATGAGATAACGTAGTCAGTTAACAGGGGCTTGGCGAGATGTTTCTGTTGTGATCCTTCCTGCTGTTGTCTTGAGAAGCAAATTCAGAAATTCCGATTTGGAAGGATTTGCTGTCGCTTAATCGTCATGAATGTTCAGTTTTACTTTTGTGTAAAAACAGAGGTGTTCACTGGCACGTGCTGAGTCCTGTATGAAAGCGGTTTCGGTGGTTCTGAGAACAACGTTGACAATGATGGAAGCGCAAAGGGAGGCACCTATTGAGGCAAGAGGGATACGTTTGTCAAAAACTGTTGTAATCGTTTAAACCAATCGGGTAACATTGGTGGCTTAACCCCAAATCCCTTCTCATAATTCGTTAAATTCTATTTCCATTTTGTACCTGCTGAATTCACTTGCTCGTTTGTAAACTGTAAACAATGAGGATTTGTGCTAGTTAGCCATAAAACGGTGTCACGGGGGCATGTCAAAATGAAAAATTCATGTTTGTATTGCGTAACTGCCAACGCCTACGGTAGAGCCACTCGGTCGACTGGAAAAAGGCAGAGACGAGGTGAGAAGCTGCTCAGAACCACCTGAATCTAAATTGGCTCACATGTGCTCCATTTCACCTCCGGGTGTGGCTGAGACGCGACAGCCACGGTCATGTTGCCCAAGCGAGACGCTCTCCGGGTCACGAGCTCTCTATTGGAAAACAAAACAGCGAGACGAAGGCAGAATGACAGATCAATAGAAGGACGGTAGAGCTGGATCAGGGGAAAGGAAAGAAATACAAAAAATAAAATGAGAACTGTAAAGCCGGCTTGTTGACATTACATCATACGAGCTTTTCTTGAAAAAAAAAGGAAAAAAGGAGCAGAAGACGTTATTGTGTGGGCTGAAACTCTACTATAAGTGCTGCTGGCAGAGTCATCCACATATGGAGTCATCAAAATGCTTCCGTTTCTTACACAATCACAATAAATACATTCAGAAACAATCATTTCAACTCCAATTTTCCTTGCTGCGCAAACCGTATGGTCCTGAATTTTTCCTTTGGTGCATTATTTTTGGTTTAGTTTTCAACAGTTGCTGAGTGGTGACGATTCACAGTGAATACAATAACATTTGGAAATTGCTTCACCCCAATGGAAAAAAAAATAGCTGATGAATTATTCACACTCCTCCACCTTCCAGAGTATAGGGGATCCTTTGTTGTTAAAAAAAAAAACCAAACAATGGATTGCACGGCTACTGGTTCACAGACCTGGTCCCAAGCAAAAAAAGAAAAAAAATTACATCTAAGTGAGAAATAGTAAGTACATCATGGTAAGAAACAGTAATCTTGAATTCTATGTGGAAGCAGTGTTCTTCAGTCGGCAAAGGTTCAGTTGAACTAGAACGACCAAGGCGGTCATTTTGACCGTTTTGGATTTTCAAAATCTAATAACTTCGTGGGGGAGGGAGATACAGACCTGCCGCTGCCTGAATACCCCTAAAATTGTCTATACTTGCATTAAAATGCGTTTTAGATCAATTGCAAAATGAAAAGTTAGAAGATCTACCTAAAACGGCCATGACCGGTTAAAATGACCGCGCGTAATTTGCGCGTCATGGTGCGTGTCACGTCACTATTTATGACGTGTGTTGGTCGCGTCATTTCCTTTGCAACGTTCATTGCTCTGTGCTAGAAACACAGTAGCGTTCTCCAGTACAGACTAAAAGTCTAAACTTGATTTTTGATTATTTCCAACATGTCTCGGTGCAGCCGCCATTTCAGACGCACCATGCGCAACTACTGAAGCGTTGCAGTATGTGTAGGCGTTGGAAAGCGGCGATTACAAGAGCTTAAAATGAGACATAGGGCTGAAAAGATTCAAACTCGTATAATTCATTGTATGAAATAGATTTGATGACCTTCTAAGCTAAAAGAGCACAGTGGCCTCAGCAAGAATGTCCGGGGTTCGAACCCCAAGGTTGTCCAACCTTGGTGGTCGTCGCAGGTCGTCCTCTGTGTGGCGTTTGCATGTTCTTCCCGAGTCTGCGTGGGTTTCCTCCTGGTGCTCCGGTTTCCTCCCACAGTCCAAAAGATATGTCGGTCAGGTGAATTGGCCATACTAAATTGTCCCTATGTGTGTGTGTGTGTGTGGCGGGGGGGCTGTGATGGACTGGCGGCCTGTCCGGGGTGTCTCCCCACCTGCCGCCCAATCCCCGCGACCTTGAGCAGGGTAAGTATGTGTTTCTCGTTTTGTTTTTCAGGCAATATTTTCACTTTTTCAATTTTGCTATTCAAGTTCGACCATGTCTCTCTGAAGTTTAACTTGTTTAAAAATAGTATTATAGTAGTTAAATTTTGATTTCAGTCGTTTCTTAACAGACATACTAACGTATTGTAGCGAATCCGGGGGGGCAGTCCGGGAACCGCCACAGCCGGGACGCGATCTCGTGTTTCCCGCTCCGCAAGGGACAACGTTAACCAGTCGACTAAAGGGTCCGACCCGTCAGTCAAGGACCAACGTGTCTACTTAGCCATGCACGTTACACTATGCAATTCATTAATATCTCAACTGGGTATTTATCTTGACAGAATATAGAGTTTAAAAACCGGTGGTCATTTTGACCGCTCATGGTCGTTTTAGGTAGGAGTAAAATCCCGGTCGTTCTTAAAGGGAATTTTCCCCGATGGTTTAGTATACCTGCAATCACTCTTGATGGTTATGTAGTCGACTGAGGCACTATATAATCGTCACACCATGCTGATGGAGAAATCGGTGTTGTCCTGCTCAGTGTTTCCCATAGCACCTACATGTAGGGGGAGCCCTTAATAAGACATGAGCGCCCCTGAAAACATGATTTGTGAAATTTTGTGAGGGGGTGTCTCTAAAATATTGACAATATACTATGCGTTTCTATTCATCTTCTTCTTTTCTTTTTCTTTTCTATTTTTCTGTCTTCATCATCATGGATCATGCGTAAAATTAGGCTATTATTGATGCATGAGTCACACGAGGATCACTTTTAATAAAGATATCTGCATGCATGCAATTCTTGCCATCACCATCGAATCGTGTTGGCGCAATCGGTAAAAAAAAAATTGAAAAAGAAGCCAACAACAACAACAAATCCTCTTAGTCCCACTCAGTCTGCGCGCCGAATCGCCATTATTCATTTCTATTTTGTAGTCAACATACAGATAGCTATGTCAAAAAGAAAACAAGGGAGCTTAGTCGCAAATTTTGGATTTGCTAAAAAATCTAAACCAATCGAAGAGCAACCAGAGCAAGAGGCGTCTTCTACCACCGACACTGATGCCGCACCTGCTGGGATTGCTGTCAGCACAAACCCGCCAACGCCCGGCGTGGCAACGCAGGACAAGCCGGCAGAAGAAGCTGGAGATCGGGGTAACAGCTCGAAAGAGGGAGAGGCCGAGGACTGGATCCCTATTTCTGTTGGTATTTACAATGCTCATGCATGTGTGTGTTGTTATAGGCTGGTTTGTTGATACATGACCCTCACATTTGATGTCTTAATTGTACTGAGAAATTATTGTGCTCATCTGTATGTGATGGGTAACTTTAACTGTTGTTGATGAGGACTCAGTCTCTTGTAGAATTGTGATGTTTGGTTTTGATACCCCTGTGGAGGTTTGATGTGGTCATTAACTGGCTATGCTATATTATGTTGCTATTGTTGAATTCATGGTTCACCTTATCCAGACGATATGAAACTGCAAGACAATAAAACCAGGTCACATTACACGAGTCAACATACATTTATTTGAGTGTTTACCATGAGCAGATCGCTCATAGATTGCTTTGATAAGGCTCTTTACATTGTTTTACATGCCTAACACAGCGCATTCCTAACAAGATGGCGCCCCCGTCGCAGCATACAACGCCTTGACGTACACTCACATTCCCTTTAAATCAGGTGTGCTGACATAACGCGAGTAGGCCTACATGCTTGCAGCTATAACGGTTTCTTTACAACATGAGTCACGTCAGCTCTTCCTTTGAGGCACGCGCACGCCCCCCGGTTAAGTAAAGTGAGCTCCCCCGAAAGCCATGGTGTAGTTAGCACACTGGTTGTGTGTAAACCTGTGTATCGTCCTCCATGAAATACTCCGCGCTAATGTTGTGGGGTCATCATTTCATTTCCACCATCGGAAACGTAATGTAGGAAGTGATTTTTGAAAAGCGTGCTTCGAGTAAATTAGAGTATTGGAAACCCTGCTAGGTTGTATGTAGCTTTTCTGGTCGCCAATTACGTCACGACTAGCGGCCACCAAAAAAGAAAAAGAAAAATCGGTCTCACTGTAAAGTTCTTATGCTACCACATATCACTACGCTCACTGCCGCTCCAGAGATGCAGAAGAAGTGCAGGTGTTTTTCGTGCGCTGTCCCTGTCACAGATAGACAGAGATCGGTTGAATTTAAGGTTTTTGTAGGTTTTGCTCCATGTTATGTCAACTTAGAGGATATTTTCACTAGCATATCGTTTCTAGTTTCTCATTATACAGTAGGTAGATTATGTTTTTCTATGTTTATACAATAGCTGCACACCGGCCGAGTGTACATAACCCTGTCCCTGTGCAGGATGTGCCTTACTCCACAGATTCCAACATCAAACTGAACCCAACAGCTGCAACCCCTGCAGCGCACACTGGGCGACCTAATGGACCGCCATCTGTTCCTGCCATCAATTCTTCATGGCCTGTCCTCGGAGCGCCTCCATCCTAGTGGTCAGTGAAATTGTGCTAAATCTTCCACTACACAAGCAAAGAAGATCGAGGAACTTTGGGGACATTTTTCTTTTAAGTTAAATCATCATTCCGTAATCGCTATGTGAAGTATTGTGTTTACAATGAGAAAGTATTGTATTGCTTAAACCACAGCCCAGCAGGAATCTGAATGTGACCTGTGTGCTGCAAACATGTCTCGGTACAAATCAGTGGGTTGAAATTACTAAAAGTAAAGCAAACCCCTTTTCAAAACACAAGATATTGATTAGTAATATAAAATGGGTTACCATCAAAGTTAATACATAGTTTGGTCTCCATAGATTTTAATTTGCCCTTCAGCCCACTACAAAAAGAGGATTTCTGTCAATTTGAAGGTGTCCCACATACCCCTGATTGTTTGGCATTAAAAGACATTCCAGTAGATAACCAGCTATTGATTTTTTTTTTTGCCTTTGGGAATCACCAGGGTACACAAAACTGTCTCATTTGCTATTTATAAATAAGAAGAAACAGTTAACAATAATGAAAATGCTTTGTAATGCATCCAGAGTGGAAAGTAAGGCCAAAGCAGTTCTGTCACTCTGGATGAGAGTGTGTTGGAGATTGATTTGGATAATGTTGTTGTGCTTCTTGCTACAAAGCCACAAGGCCAGGGCACATTCAACCTCATGGGACGGAGGATGTCACACCTCTATTCATGGAGCAAAGCAAGAATGCAGAAAGGGACTCTGAGGACAAGCGTGGGATGAGGGCAGCGATAAAGGGAATGACAGTCCTGCAAACAAAGAGAATTAGCCTCAGGAGACTTCGGCTGAATCCAAATGTCCGGACTTCACCGCACTTGCAGACTTGTGGACTTGGCGTGCACGTTCCTGGGAAGTCTGAGAGTTTTGAGGGCTGTTCAAATCCTCGATTCATCCAGTCCACAAGGGTTTCAAGTGGACTTGCTGCTTTGGGTGCAGACGTCACTGATTTTATTACCCACAACTCACTGCAATACAGATGTGATGTTGTAGTTTTTTTCTATTGCCAACTAAAAAAACAAAATGAATTTATTATGAATGTCTAAAACAATTAACATTACATAAATCGTGTAGGCCAGAAATAATATTCAACCACATCATCCGTCCATTATCTAAGCCTCTTACCCCAGTCGGGGTCGTGGGATGCTGCCTATCCCAACCACATCAATCAATCAATCAACCAAGTTGCATTTTATATATCATGATACAGAAATATGTAGCGGTATAGGCTAAAGAGGCCATCAACATGCTTTATTGCGCCCTACCATATAAAAGCTGTGCAGTGTAATGCTAAATATGTAGGCTAAGAAAAATGGCTGAAAAACAATAAAAGAAGGTCTTCCAGTGTGTAAGTAATACCCAATTTATTTAGTCATAGTCCGGTCCTTACTCACAAACATTTCTGTATCTTAATGTATGTGGCCTATATGTTGTATAGAAATTGGGGCTCCGCAAAAAATTGATACAACGCAATATTGCGATTATTTCATGATAATTTATCGATTTTCCAGCCCTTTGTATTGATACATTAGAAACATTATTCATGTTGTAAACGGATTTCAGTTCAGTGTGCTTAGTGACACAGTGTGCACTGTGCAATGCAAATACCATTCTAATAAATTGGAATGTAAATTTTTAATCAAATACTTTTGACTCAATGTGTTAGACTCAGACTACCCAGGTTGTACACAACAAGTCGTTTTATCAACTGTATTTTTAAAATTTTCAGTAACTTATATAGAGTATTGTAACGTGCTGCAACTTTCTACATAACTCCACTGTGGCGCCTCCTGGGAAACGGGGAACAAGCCGAAAGAAGAAGAAGAAGAAATTGTAATGTATTGCAATATGTTTCGCAATCGTATTGTGACCCATGCGGTGTGATACGTATCGTATCATGAGGTCCTTGCCAATACCAAGCTCTAACAGAAATGTATGAATACCATTTTTATCACTCACAAAAAGAGTCTATAAATGGGAATCATATCTTATCTGCAGGGACTAATGAGCAGACACCAAGACAGCATGTCCACAGCAACGAGTGAAACAGGCTTGAGTCCTGTCTATCAGCGGCTTTTCTAGCCTTACAGTCTCGTGCCCTTACAGACTTGACGTGATGACGTTGAACACGTCACAGTAGATATGACTGAAGTCCACGAAGGCTCAGTCCGGAAGTCCAGAGGGGGGACATTTGGATTAAGCCAAAGTGTTGTATGGGGCCAAATCACTAGCTAACACGCCCTGTTTTGTATCCGGCCAATTACCCCACTCTTCCAAGCCATCCCGGTCACTGCTCCACCCCCTCTGCTGATCCGGGGAAGGCTGCACACTACCACATGACTCCTCCAATACATGTGGAGTCGTCAGCCGCTTCTTTTCAGCTGACAGTGAGGAGTTTCGCCAGGTGGACATAGCGCGTGGGAGGGAGGATCACGCTAGTCCCCCCAGTTACCCCCTCCCCCCCTAACAGGTGCCCCGACCGACCAGAGGAGGCGCTAGTGCAACGACCAGGACACATACCCACATCCAGTTTCCCACCCGCAGACACGGTCAATTGTGTCTGTAGGGACGCCCGACCAAGCCGGAGGTAACATGGGGATTCGAACCGTTGATCCCCGTCTTTGTAGGCAACGGAATAGACCGCCACGCCACCCAGACACCCCCAGGAGACAAATATTTACATGATAGTAAGATGTGTGTGACAGCATGAATATCCAACTCCATATATTTATATGACTTCAGTTTTATTCACAAAAGAAAACCCCAGAACTCTCTTTATATGAATTAACTACTAAAACACTTTGTATGTTTTAACTTTAACTCGGAATAAACAGGAGTGAGTGTGTGTGTGTGTGTGGGTGGGTGGGTGGGTGGGTGTGTGTGTGTGTGTGTGTGTTCTGAACACATCACATCTTTCCATGTCTGCTTTTCAGCGGTGTTTCTTTGTGGGCATTGGTTTCAGCCTTGGCAGCCTTTCATACATATACGTCATGCCGATGGTATCTGCTGTGTTTTTCAAAGGCATGCGAAAGAGTGACAAACAAAACATGTTCTTGGAATAAAACTCTTCACACTGCTTCACTCCTTTCTAAAGGATCGGTTGCATCTCAACTGAACTTGAAAAAAAAGTCCTTATCAGCCAAATGTTGAGAGAGCTCTTACAGTGTGACAGTGCTTAGTGCCAGCATGTTGGGAGTGGTGTGACTAACTGTAAAACCATTCCTTCTCTGCTGCGAGGAAAAAAAAGGTCACAGTCGAGAGAGAAAATACATCATTTCTGCAATCTGTCCTAACAGAGTGCGCTCAATGACCGACACATGCTTAGCAGCTATCTTTTCCATCCTCTCCTCACCCACACACACGGACAATAACAGTGATTGCCGCCTGCGGACGCTTGCGGCTAGAAAACATATACATGCATGTGTTGCCTATAGGCTCTAGCTCAGAGTAATACAACCTCCCTATGTATGTGCACAAACACACACACACCCCACACACGCACACAGACAAATTAAAACACATTTATGCAAACACGTGTACACCTGACCCCTGCACTCACTGTAGACATAGGCACGAGCACGCAAATACGAAAATAAAAATTAATGATGTGAGAATGCATCAGCCCAAGATAGCTCCTGCTGTTACAATACAGTTCAGTTGTATGGAATAAGCCAGCATAGAGAATATAATATGCCATTATATCCTCTATTTGATTTGACTCCACATAACCATTACTGAAAATTAATATAGTAAATTATATGTTTTGTGTGATTACTGGTGCATTAATATGGTGCATTGGGTAGATGGAAACTTTTGAAAGCTGCCATAATGTCATAACGCAAATTAAATAATCACAAGACCTAAGACAAGCTCATAATAAATGTTCCAAGGCAAGAGCAAAGCAAGTTTATAGCATCTTATCATCACAGAGGTCATTCAAAATGCTTTACAGGCAAAGATAAGAAAAAAAACCATTATACAAGCATAAAATAATATAAATATAAGTACAGACAAATTTTATACAAGTACAGAAAAGTTTATAACTCAGTAAAATAAATAAAAGTGCCATAAAAACTGATTAATTAAAAGTAACAATTGGAGCAGAATATATAAAAATAGCAAAATATACAAAACACACACACACACACACACACACACACACACACCAGGAACTTAGCCATAGGCTGTTTTGAAAAGTAAGGTTTTTGACCTGCTTTTAAAAGTGTCCAGTGGGGGGCCTCTCTCAGGTCCTCAGGCGGGGCGTTCCGTCTACTTGGGGCATAAATACAAAATGCAGCTTCCCCTGCTCTAGACCTAGCACGAGGGATGGTTAAACGACCACTGCTACCGGACCTGCGAGTTCTTGCTGGTTTGTTAGTAATTAGCATGTCTTCTATATAGTGTGGTGCAAGGCCATTTAGCGGTAACAGAATTTTAAAATCGTTTCTAGTTTTGACGGGGAGCCAATGCAGAGATCTAAGAACAGGTGTAATGTGTTCATACTGTAACGATCACGGATGAATAGGCTCGATTAGCGAATTCGGGGGGGGGAGGGGCAATCTCAGGTACTGCCGCAGCCGGGACGCGACACCATATCTCACGCACCGCGGGAGACATCGCTAACCGCTCGACCAAAGGGTCCGACCTGTTAATCAAGGGCTAAGCGAGCCTATTAATCCGTGATCGTTGCAATACCGTTTAGTTTTGGTGAGAACACGTGCTGTCGCATTTTGAATTAACTGTAGTTGGCGCACAATTGATTTTGGGAGGCCAGTGGATAGTCCATTACAGTAGTCTAGTCTACTTGTTATAAATGCATGGATTAATGTCTCACAGACTGATTCTGATAGAAAGCCCCTTAGTTTTGAAATGTTTTTTAAGATGATAGAAGGCTGATCTTGTGAGATGATTTATGTGGCTCTTAAAATCTAAATTTTTATTGCGGTTGTAATGACACCCATACTGCATACTGTATAGGTAGAGTGAAATGCTTAAAACATTAATAACTAATGCTCATATTTTGTTTTTTCTGTATTGTTTTGTTGTATTTGTTCATTTCACTCTCCCATGTACACGCATACCCCAGCAAAGGTTTGCCTCACACCATCCAAGTACTCATCTTTTATGGATGGAGTCAGAGGAGCAAGATTGCATAAAAACATTTGTTTAAAACATGTATGAGCTTAAGGCGCATTTCTACAGACCCTTGTCATATTTCATGAAGTTGGCCTTCATTTACCTCTCTTTTAAGGTGTCATTTTGTGTCTCAGAACCTACACGCTGAAGAGCGGGTCCAAAGTTTACAGCCAAGTCATCAGTACCGAAAGTGTGTGTACTTGATATAAACCCACCAGCTAAGGAATATGACATTTCAAGACCCTGAAGGAGAATGAGTAAGAGTTGGACTCATACAGAGAACCCGTTGAGGGGCGTCCGGGTGGCGTGGCAGTCTAATCCATTGCCTACAAACACAGGGATCGCCAGTTCGAATCCCAGTGTTACCTCCGGCTTAGTCGGGTGTCCCTATAGACACAATTGGCCGTGTCTGCAGGTGGGAAGCCGGATGTGGGTATGTGTCCTGGTAGCTGCACCAGCGCCTCCTCTGGTCTGTCGGGGCGCCTGTTCGGGGGGGGGGGGTAGCGTGATCCTCCCACATGCCACGTCGCCCTGGCAAAACTCCTCCCTGTCAGGTGAAAAGAAGTAGCTATCTGAGGAGGCATGTGGTAGTTTGCAGCCCTCCCCGGAGCGACAGAGGGGGTGGAGCAGCAAACGGGATGGCTCGGGAGGGTGAGGTAACTGGCCAAGTACAATTGGGGAGAAAGAGGGACGGGGAGGGGATAAAGAGCACCCGTAAAGTCCATTACATTCTAGTTATTGTAAGAAGTAGGTCAAAACACAAACTTAAAGTTGCTGACTTAAGAATTTGCAGAATGGACCTAAATGTTAAGCATGTAAGGAAATGGCTAAGATAGCTTGAAGTAGACTGACAGAGACAGACAACACAGAGCAGCTCATCCACTGACCCGTGGGAGGAATAAAAACTGAACGGTAGCAAGAAAGGGCAAAACTTGTGGTAGGCTTACTAAGCAACACATGTCCAACATCGATAAAACTCAGCATCTCCGTCTCTCTCTCTTTCTCTGCTCTTTGTGTTTTCTTCCATCTTTTTCCCACCCCAGCTGTATTTCTAGCATTTGTAAGCAAACAGTGCCGTAGTGAAGGAACAGTCTCATCAGGAGCTTTGCTTTGCTTTATTTGTTGCTGCAGGAGGTGAAGCACTGTGGATGATACACTCAGGGCGAGGTTATACGTTATGCATTTAATAATTCTTTTCTCTCTCCCTCTCTCTCTGTCACTTGCTCCCTGGGAAAATCTCTCCGCGAGACAAGGTCTGGGGTTTGAAAAAATCACTATACCGTATCTTCAACAATGGCAGTATGTGTTTGAGTATCCAGAGGGATAATATGTCAAATTTGCTGCTGAGCCTGTCTGAAATGAGGATCCAGCTAATTCCACGCCGATGGGAACAAGATGCAATAAGACGATGTAATTCTCCAAGGCGTATGTAGAGCTGAATCTGTTTCCGAAGATCAGCTTGAAAAACGAGAGAATGGAAGTGCAACTTTTTTTTACATATTTTTATGACAATTTCTCAAGACATATAATCTACTTTTAATAGGAAGCCAAGCCCCCCCCCCAAATTCATGTGAACATTGACTTGCTAAATTAACTGTCCGGAGATGCAGCTAACTTCAGTTATCTGAACAGAATCCCTGGAGAATAAAACTTCATGGGGGCTACTGTTGAACAGAAGAGACTTCCCTCTAGTGAGAGACTTCCCATCACCTTTGCCCACTTCATGGTACTCTGACTGAGAATAAACCTTTATCAAAGTTTCTGCGGCTTATTGGTACCATGGTTTTACAGTAATGCACCAAAGTTCAAATCATTCATCTTTGGAAATTGTTCCTTAAAAGTGGAAAGTCTGTACAGATTAAAGCGGCTATCCATCTGGAGCATTCTCTGGGGATTTGGAGAGCTTTTTCCTCCCCTTCCAAAGGGTTTACGATAGACGCCTCAGTGGAGAAATCTTGTATACTTAACATAGCTAGGGAGAAATCTTGTGATGGAGGTTATAAATTCTGCATTGCGTTAATAGGAGCAGATGTTTATGGAGTGTTAGACAAGATAGATAAGAGAAATAAAGGAGTAAAGAGATAAAAGACTGCAAAAATGGTCCTTTGCAAACTATTCTTGCTTACTGGCTCGATTAAAACTCAATTTGAAACACTGGTTAGAGTGGCTAGATTGCTCACTACTACTACTACTACTTTCTTCTTCTTCTTCTTCTTCTTCTTCTTCAGCTCCTTCTCCAGCTTCTTCCTCTCCTGCTTCTTCTGCTTCTTCTTCAGCTTGTTCCTTGTTTCTCAGGGGTCGCCACAGCAGATGTTTGCCCTCCGTAGCTTTCTGTCATCCCTCTCCTGCTGTCCAAATTTCCTCATATCCTCCTCTATCTGGTCTCTCCGTCTTTTTCTTGGTCTTCCTCTTTTTCTTTTGCCAGGTATTTCCAGGTCCAATACCTTCTTTCCTATATAGTCTATGCCTCCTCTCTGTGCATGTCCATACCATCTCAATCTCGTCTCTCTCAACTTCTCATCCATTCCTCTGATCTTGAACTTAGCTCTCACTTCTTTCTCACTTTCAAGGCATGGGCGTAACTCCCTGAATACTGGGATGGCACCCACCGCTTTCCTTGCGCACCCATCCATAGGGTTAATTGTTGTGTCAGGAAGGGCATCCGACATAAAATTCTGCAAAATCATTATACGTTTGCTCACTCATAAGGGTTAAATAAACCAAGCAGACGAAACAATTCTACCCATAAACCAATTACCCCTGTTTTCTATAGGACCTTGACCGAATGATAAAGTATATTTAAATGTGTTCACGGTCGCAGTAGCTGAATATTAATGCAATAAAGATGGAACCAATGAGACCTGTCAATCATATCTTCAGAATCCCAAAGCTCAAAAACTTTAACCATATTCACTAACAATATAAGAGAATATTTGGTATGACTGTTAAGGCAGTTGTCACATAACCATTTGGCAAAAACAATTCCTTCTACTCCTTTCCATTTTCCCTTCAGATTACCAAAGCAGAGGTGATTCAAATGCATGCCGAGGGTGGAAATGAAGGATCCGCATCAGTCTGCTCTGAATCATCATCCCTCACTCCATAGAACTTTGACCCACAAATTTCTATGATGTTAAACAAGCTTTGACCAATAGACGTGCCCAGTGTCACAATGACCCTGACCTTGAAAATCAGATATTGAACAAGCTATAATTTTCATGATCTCGCACTGTATGCCATCTTAATATAGCTTACAAAATACACCCCAGCAGAGGCTACATGGGTTGCTAAGTTGCTTGTTGCAGAAACGAGAGCAGATAGTGTAATATATATATATATATATATATATATATATATACACACACACACACACACACACACACACACACACACACACACACACACACACATATATAAGGGTTCTGTGCAGTGTTTTAGCTGTTCCTAGGGCTGCACTCTTCTGGAGAGAGACCTCAGATGTTGTTTCTGGAATCTGCTGGAGCTACTCTCCCAATTTGGGGGGAAAAGCCCCTAATGCTTCTACCACTGGGACTACTGTGGATTTCATCATGGTGGTCCAGTATTTAGGGCTGTTGCCTCAGAGCAAGAAGGTCCTGGGTTCAAACCCCAGGTTATCCCAAGTCCTTTCTGTGTGGAGTTTGCATGTTCTCCCCGTGTCTGCGTGGGTTTCCTCCAGGTGCTCTGGTTTTCTCCCACCATCAAAAAGACATACATGTTAGGGTTAGTATTCCTGTCTGTGTCCCTGACCAAGACAATGGAAAGAAGAACCGGATTTGTTCCCCGGGCGCTGCAGCTGCCCACTGCTCCTATACAATAGGATGGGTTAAATGCAGAGGTCAAATGTCATTGCAAGAATACAAGGTCAAATAAAATGGCTTTAATTTCATTTCACATCTGATCTAGTTCTTCCCTCAGCCCTTGGTATTTCTCTTGCTTCTCGTGCTCTTTCTTCCTGATATTGCTGTCACTTGGGATTTCTACATCGATCACTGCTGCTGTCTTCAGTTCCTTGTCGACCAACACAATGTCTGGTTGGTTAGCCAGCACCTGCTTGTCAATGTGGAACTTGAAGTCCCACAGGATCTTAGCTCTGCCATTCTCAACCCCCTTTGGCGGTGTTTCCCATTTGGACTTGAGCACTTCCAGTCTGTATTCAGTACAGATATTCCTGTACACTATCCCAACATATATAATGTATTATGTGTGTGTGTGTGTGTGTGTGTGTGTGTGTGTATATATATATATATATATATATATATATACACACACACATACACACACACACACACACACATACATACATACATACATACATGCATGCATATATATACACACTTACATAAATATATACATACATAAATATATATATACATACATACATACATACATACATACATACATACATACGTACGTATATATATATATATATATATATATATATATATATATATATATATATATATATAAAGCCCCACCATATAAATCGTCTAAATTGTAATGAGCAGTTGACATACATATTAAGCCAAGTGGGAGATTAGAATAGCTCGGAGGAAAGCGAAGAAACACCATTGGCTACCACAACAACAGAGCAGTGAAATGAATAGTGTGCATCTGCACTAACACTCCCATGCACACAGTTACACGTGCACAAACTGAAATGAGTGTGTCAGTGAGTGTGTGCACTCTGCACAGACATAAAAACATAGACACACACACACACACACACACACACACACATATGCACACACTGCGGTTGCTTCAGCAATTCCACAGTGACGATGAATACTGGTCACAATAATGTTAATCACCCATGACATAAGGGGGGGATCCTGGCAGGGAGAATGTGAGGCTTTGAGGTGAAAGGTAAAGAAAGAGATACTGAAATGAGTGGATGGAGAAAGAAGGTCAGAGCTGTATTGAGATAGATCAGTGGAGGAGGAGGCAAGAGACGGAGCAGGTAAGCTGCATAACAGTGGAGGGTGCAAAGAAAAGGTAAAAGGCAGACATACATTTGTCACTTCATTTCAATAAATGGATTCTGTTGCAGTCACATTTACTGATGCTATCACTGGTAACATATGAGTCAAGCAGGTGATGAAGGCCACAAATCTTGCATTAAAACCTTTAATCCCGAGAGCAAACAAGCTATCTTTTGACCCACTGAACCATCTACTGAAATGTTTTCAATCATTTCCTTGGTGGATAACCAGGAAATGTCAGTTCTGTTGTTTTTAAGTGCACAGATGGATTCATTACATTATTAACCCACAGAGCCTGAATTACTTTCTTCTTGGATGTACATTTAGATGCAATGAATGGGGAGGTTGTAAAATGCAACACTGTATTCTAACATGCCCAGTGATGGACTGTAGAAATAAAGCACCTGTGGCCGATTGTGGTACCCGAACCACTGTGATCCTCTTAATCTGTGTCATCCACTGACAGCACCAACGTATACTTAAAACCCATGTGTTTAAGGGCAACGGTTCCGGGGACATGAAGCTGTCTAGCTTTTTCTCTGAACATGTAATACACAGGATTTTTGAAGCAAGGTTGAAAGAGGCAAGTAAATATAGCTTTTAGGGAGAGGTGATTTTGCAATGTAAGAGCTAGGACGAAGACACTTATTTGGATGAATTTACATTTCACTGCATAATTTGCGCATAAACCACACTTTATTGAAATGTATCAGACAAATTAAAATAGTTTCAAAATATATAATGATTTAAAATATATGCAGCTTTTTTGTGAAAAAAATGTGGTGGTAAAAAGAGAATAAAGCAGGGAGAGTGCTGATCATTTACTCAAACATATAGGGCCGTATTTTCGTGCTGGCACAGGGTCAGCAGACATGCAAGTGCAGGCTGACAAGACAGTTTTCCTTGGCATGAGGTTGATTTTTCCCGCTTGTGGCTGTTTGTTAATTTCATTGCTCAAAAGGAATGCGGGTGAGATGAGTGTGATGGCGCAGCAGATCGTTGACGAAATGCAATTTCGGTTCAGACTACATCTAAGGGCAAGGTGCAATGGGCTATTTTCGTACAGCAGTGCACGCAGATGCACGGGAACATCTACCCAAATGTGTTTTAACGGATGTTAGCCTATACATTTCACCCCACTGAAATAAATCACTAAACCAATTGCAACAACTAACTGAAAGCAATGTTCTGAATGGGGGAAAAAATCAGTGTTTATGGGGCTGCTGAAATTGATGTGAATCAAAGACAGTTTGCACTCATCATGATGCATGGAAAATTCAACATATTTTAGCAGAGTGAATGTCCATCGGTTATATCTATGAGTACAAACTGTATACTACAGTCTGACATCTAGTCCGGATAGCTGTGGGATTCCTGGGGAATTTCCATGGGACAGGAACCAATTTCACTAGCAATCCCACGAGCTGATGTTCTTGATCTTCTTGCATGCTGCTTTAAATTATGCATTTTGTTTTGTCACAATCTACAGGGATAATTGGAAGGAGAGGATTTACCTCCGCTTTACCGCGGATTACATACATCCGGTTAATTGAGGAGAGATGCTGAGCTGGTGAGCTTTCCTATTCATCAATCACAAATTTAAAGGGTATGAGAGGAGCTGATTTGATTGGCCAAGTCGAAGCCTGCCCCAACTCCACCTGCTAATAATCAATTAATTTTAACCCAACATCAACTGTACTACGCTGTAACACGGTTACACTTGCATCTCTGGTCATCAAATTACTGAAATTATATTGGACATGCTCAAATGTGCCAGCATGGCGTGCACATTTATTTGAGCATACATTTGCGCTTGCGCCCACTTTCATGAAGATAGAGCCCATGGTATTCCTGCCCGAGCCCCTAGATTTAAATTCTATAAATGATCATAAAAACCTATTTAATGTAAATGTTTGTTATTCACACACACAGACACCCCCCCCCCCCACACACACACACACAGAGTGTGAGAATTTACCCTTGTGTGCACATACCAGCGTCTCCCCTAGTCTTCTTTGTGGGGGGGGGGGTTCCGGGTTTCCCCCTTTTTTCTCCCCAGTTGCACCCAGCCAATTACCCCACCCTTTCTGAGCTGTCCCGGTTGCTGCTCCACCCCCTCTGCAGATCCCGGGAGGGCTGCAGATTGTCACATGCCCCCTCCGACACATGTGGAGTCGCAGCCGCTTCTTTTCACCTGACAGCCGCCCCGCTGGAAAATGCCTTGCCAGCCCAGTTCTGAACAATGTAATTCAAAATAATGTAGCGAACCCAGGGGGGGGGCAGTCCGAGAACCGCCACAGCCGGGACGCGAACTCGTGTATTCCGCACCGCGGGCGACAACGTTAACCAGACTAAAGGGTCCGACCCGTGTCTACTCGTTCGTGTACGTTACAATAACATGTATCAAAAGTTGTGGCTGGCTGGAAAGTGCGAAAGTCCCCAAAGAAGAGGAAGAAAGAGGGAAACTCCGATGTCCGAGTGCAAGGGACTGCACCAAGACATGACGCTACTCCTCCATTCTACCACGGGGCAACACGACCCTCCCTCGGCGGGGTCTGCTTGAGTTGGCTCGCAGACCACGATGCGGGGAAGGAGGACGGCAGTCAGACTCGGCAGACCATACGGTAATACTACTGTACATGATCTATTACGAAATTAGAGAAATCATAGAAGTGCAACGCTAGTGTTGTCGAAGCCCACATAAAGTGTTTGCTAGCGAGACGAGCCACGGTTTCCTTTAGCCACGTTTGCTAGCTAACTGTTAGCCATTAGCCACCTTTGCAACCGAGGTAACCGTGCCAACTTAGCTGTGTGTACGGTAACAACGTTACAGAACAGCCGCAGAAGGACAGTGGTGGGGTCGTTTTGCTGGAGCATGTTGTGTTTCTGGAAAGGCTTAAACCTGACTAAAACTAACGTAAATATTCACCGGTGCTTCTGAGTGTCTGGTTTTGGGGCAGGCAGCTAACGTTACCAACAATTTTTTTTTTTGCCAGAAATGCTCCAGTCTAAAACAGTGGACCATGCTAAGGTTGTTGCGCTAATTGAATCACTCAAAGAGACATTGCTACATTATCGTTGTGACGCCTTTTTTGATTAACTGTGGACTGAAAAACTTGACATGTAAAATAAGTGACATTTCTACAACCCAGCACAACCAAAAGAGGTCGACACGGACAGCAAGAACACTTCAAAATTGTGTCATTGCTTCAATGCTTGGACAGCATGTAGTACCTGATAACAAAGTTTCCGTGTCGAAGTGTACTACCCAGTCATTGATAACGTGGTTGGAGAAATAGAAAAACGATTTTCAAATACCAACTGCAACATCATGAAAGGTGTCCAGACACTAAATCCTTCAAGCAGTAGTTATTTGAGAGAGGAGGCTGTTCTCCTGTTGGCCAATGCTTGAGTCAAATACTGAAGATCTAAAACATGAACTTCATCAGACAAGGAGAATGTTAGATAGACTACAAGAAACAGAAAAAGAGAGTCCTAGAACTCTGATGGAATTTGCCCAATTTTTGGAGCCATACCAGGATGTGTTCTATGAGCTGTTCATGTTGTGCAAAATAGCTGTAGTGTGAGCAGTGAGCAGTGCAGTGTGTGAACGGAGTTTTTCCAACTCTCGGGATCATAAAGAATTATTTGCGGTCTACTATAACGGAATAGATTGTCAAGTTTGGCTACACTCAGCCTTGAATCAAAACGCAGCAAAGCTTTGGATCTAAATAAGTCTGTTAGGCATTTTGCAGAACAACATGGTAATCGCCATATTCAGCTCTTGTAGATTCATGTCAGCTTTATGCTTCACTGGCTCGTCTCACTAATGTAAGGCTTCTTCTGGAAAGTCATTAATATGTGTAATGTACATCATGGTTTCATTTCTTTTTTGCTAGGATGATATGGTCCAAAGAATCTTATTGCATTGTTGATGAAAATTAGGATGTTAAAAGCAGGCCTATCATTTCCATCCACTTCATTTCAGTTGAAATTTCTATGTTTACACAAAAAACTTTAATGATGAAGCCAGTTTTTGATTTATTGCTGCTATAGAAGGTATGGAAACTAAATATAAGCAAAATAGAATTGCTTAATCCTATAAATAAATTTGACTGTTGCACTGAAGTTGGACTTATGATTGACAGCTGATAGGATTAACTCATATCTACAATTGCCTGAAAAATACTAATGAGATTTACTAATTCAACAGACCTGTTGCAGCAGTCTTTGCATAAATTTGATGATCCCTGCTGGTCTAATAGTGCAAAAGAAAACATTTTGGGGATAGGCAAGTCAGCTTTTTTATATAGTGTAGTAATTTAATGGGTTTTTGCTGCTTTTGCCAAGTTTTTAGGCTGCAGAGAGATTAAAGGTGGCCTTAACTTTTAGTTTCTCAATTTTGTTAGTAATGTCCTCATCCTTTTATTGGTTGTAGTTTGGGAACATCCAAAAATGTCTGAAGATTTGGTAAAAAAAAAAAGAAAAGAAAAAGATTTCTAATGCTAGTAATGTCCTCATCCTTTTATCGGTTGTAGTTTGGGAACATCCAAAAATGTCTGAAGATTTGGTAAAAAATAAATTTAAAAAAAAAGATTTCTAATGCTAGCTTCAGATATTTCTATTCAATGGTTTTTTTTAAATTGTGCAACAATGTTTTTGAGTTCAAATATATCAATTTGGGCGTTTTTCCAAGCAAATATTGATATATGTGATTGTTTGCGACTAAACCAGCACACACACACACACACACACACACACACACACACACACACATATATATATATAACATTACAGTCATTTAGCCGACGCTTTTATCCAAAGCGACTTACAATAAGTGCATTTAACGTAGGAAATCAGGAGAACTACTAGTCATCAGAGGTCATAAGTGCATCTAAACAAGCATCTAAGAGCAAAACCAGTGATAAAGTAAAACTGCAAGACTGAGATTTTTTTTTTAAAGAGTGTATACAATAAGTGCTAAGAACAGGTAGTAGTTCTTGAAGAGGTGAGTTTTCAACCTGCGCCGAAAGATGGGCAGCGACTCCGCCGTCCTGACATCAGTGGGGAGTTCATTCCACCACTGTGGGGCCAGGACAGAAAAGAGCAGTGACCGGGTTGAGCAAGGGCCTCTGAGCGATGAGGCAACCGGGCGTCCTGAGGCAGCAGAGCGAAGTGGTCGGGCAGTGGTGTAGGGCTTGACCATGGCCTGGAGATAGGAAGGAGCTGTTCCTTTCACTGCCCTGTAGGCTAGCACCAGAGTCTTAAACTGGATGCAAGCAGCTACTGGGAGCCAGTGTAGGGACATGAGAAGGGGAGTTGTGTGGGAGAACTTAGGGTGGTTAAACACCAGACGAACTGCAGCTTTCTGAACAAGCTCCAGAGGTCTGATGGCCGACGCGGGGGCGCCAGCAAGGAGGGAGTTGCCGTAGTCCAGCCGGGAGATGACCAGAGCCTGGATGAGCACCTGTGCCATCTCGTCGGTGAGGAATGGGCGAATCCTCCTGATGTTATAGAGGAGAAATCTGCAGGAGCGAGCAACCGATGCAACGTTTTCAGCAAACGACAGTTGGTCGTCCAGGACCACACCCAGATTTCTCACACACAGGGGATGCCCAACATTTTTTTTCTGCTGCCCAATGGCTGCTGGAATAGGCTCCAGCATCCCCGCAACCCTGAGAGCAGGATAAGTGGTTCAGATAATGGATGGATGGATATATTTCTGCCACCCCTCAAAGTCTCAATGCCACCCTCTTGCCACCCCATGAATATTTCTCTAGATCTGCCCCTGCCTGACAAAGAGGAGTTTCGCCAGGGGGACGTAGCATGTGGGAGGATCACGCCAGTCCCCCCAGTTCCCCCTCCCCCCCGAACAGGCGCCCCGACTGACTAGAGGAGGCGCTAGTGCAGCGACCAGGACACATACCCACATCCGGCTTTCCACCTGCAGACACGACCAATTGTGTCTGTAGGGATGCCCAACCAAGCCAGAGGTAACACAGGGATTCGAACCAGGGATCCCTGTGTTGTGGACATAGACCGCTACGCTACCTGGCCGCTCTATTATTTCTTTTTAATGTGGTGGTAAGACAATGAGCCATACCATGTAGTGGGAACAGGGGGAAATTATGTTCACAAAACAGCTGTTGAATGCAATTTTGTGACTTCCACATGTAGATTTTACACAGAAATCAAGTACAATCAAGTTAGCAATACCTATTAGAAAATATGACCCAGACTCAGATTACATTTAATATAAAACTAATTTCATTACGAGAAAACATAAAACAGTAATTACAGAAGTCATGTGAAATTGGCCATAATTGAGCAGGAGAAGAGAAATTGTATGGTATACAAATTCTTGGTATGGTATCACATCAATAATGATGTAGTACTCAGGAGACTCTCCATGTGGCGTGTTGGAAGTTCAGTCCACTTTGGATCTCATCCAGGCAGGCTGTGTTTCCTATACACTCTCCTTTTCCTCCTCACCTCCGCTTTCTCTTTCTTCCTCAGTTCCTGTCTTTCTCTCTCTCTGTCACTCGCTTCCTGGCTTACCTCATCACTCCCTCTTGCCCAACCACAACCTGGCTCTGTAAAGTATTTATTATCATTATTATTAGGCAATCAAACAATGTTGCTGTTGTTGTTACACAGGGTGGACATTGGGCAGTAAGGCTATTTGTCAACTGGGTTTCAATACACAACAAATCATTAAGGTTGCATAGCATATATGGTAGCAATTTTAGGTAGCTTAGCCTAGCCAACCTACTGGCTGGTTGACACCTGACTCATTTTCTTCATCTGCTTTCTTTCCTTCGGAAAACACTTGAATAAACTTGTCTGAAAAACATTGGAGGAACTTTTTTTTTAATTTCCCCCCCTTTTCTCCCCAATTGTACTTGGCTAATTACCCCACTCTTCTGAGCCGTCCTAGTCGCTGCTCCACCCCCTCTGCCAATCCAGGGAGGGCTGCAGACTACCACATGCCTCCTCCAATACATGTAGAGTCACCAGTCACGTCTTTTCACCTGACAGTGAGGAGTTTCACCAGAGGGACTTGCAGTGACTGTATTTCTATCAGAAATTTTATTATTTAACAAACGCGGTTATAATACTGGACAACAATTTTTTTCCAAACGTTTTGCTCCCTGGAAAAAAAAAAAGAGAGATTATGATGAACAATTTCAAACTGGACAGAAAAATAATTTCAGATTTGCTGTATCATGTAGGAATTTGGAGAAACATTAAAATAACTTTTATTGAATTTAACATGTTTAATCGTATAATGATGCTGACACACTGTGTTAGTTCAACTGAGTTTAAAATGTTTTGCAGCTGATTTTTGTTTGTACTCAGCATCTGGTGCCTCTCATGTCAGTGTTCAACAGTAGTCGACCAGCATTGATGGATTCCAGTTGCCCTGATACCTCTTTCCCATGGTCGCAATGTCCTGGTGAACCCTTTCACTATGTTCATCACTGACTGCACCAAGAGCAGCAGGGAAGAAGTCCCAAGTGTGAATGCAGAAAGTGAATTTTCAACGGAATGTTGCACTTCATGGTTTTGTATACTTTAAGCATGTTGTCAAGCAGTTCAATGTAGTTTGGTGTGGTTGCCAAGAAAATTCTCAACTACATCCATAAAAGCCTTCCATACTATTTTCTCCGGTCCCACTAGCAGATCTTCTCCTGTCATTGATGACCTGTCTGATTTGCGGACCAACAAAAATGCCTTCCTTAATCTTGGCATCAGTTATTCTTGGAAAAGTGTCTCAAATAGCAAAATCCATCACCTTCTTTGTTCATTGCTTTCACAAAAGCATCCGCCAGTTTCTTTCACCTTATCTTGAGGTATTGGTCCAAGGTGCTTCTCCATCTCATGCGGTCAACTGCAAGAGCATCCAAGGACTTGATGTCGATGTCCAGGGCCTTCATGTCTCCCTTGTTCTCCTTCCAGTTGCCAATTCTCCATATAGATCTTTGGGGATGTGGCCATCCTCCATGTGTGGCCCAGCCAGTGTAGCCTGCACTGTCTGAGCAGAGTGTACATGCTGGGGAAGCCAGCGCGGGTCAGAACCTCAGCGTTGGTCACTTTGTCTTGCCAGGATATGCCTAGGATGCGGCGGAGCCAAGCATGCACATAACCACACATGCACACATATTTTGCATCGTGTAGTATAAAATTACCTGCTCTACTATACCTTTATTGTATACTGAATGGATCTAGTAACTCCATCCATCCATTATCCAAGCCGCTTATCCATATAGGGTTGCGGGATGCTGGAGCCTATCCCAGCAGTAATTGGGCAGCAGGTGGGGAGACTCCCTGGATAGGCTGCCAGTCCATCACAGGGCTGACACATTCATACCTAGGGAAAATTTAGTAAGGCTGATTCACCTGACCTACATGTCTTTGGACTGTGGGAGGAAACCGGAGCACCCAGAGGAAACCCACACAGACACGGGAGAACATGCAAACTCCACACAGAGGAAAACCTGGGATGACCCCCAAGGTTGGACAACCCTGGGGTTCAAACCCAGGACCTTGTTGCTGTGAGGTGACCATGCTAATCACTGCGCCACTATGCCACAAATCGAGTAACTGTGCCACGGAAAAGTGTTAGAGATGGCATAACAGCAAAGGTAACATGGTCAGTCCAGGAAATTAGGCTCCGGCCCAATCATCTGTTTCATTTCCTCTTATTATATAAATTGCTGATTTGTGTATAGTGCAAAACTATTTTAAGAAATAGACATTATCTCCCAATGGGATTACACACACGCACACACAAAGGCATAAGGACACTTTTAGAATATCTAAAGGGCACTAGAAATTAAATTTTTCAGGCATGTAACGCTTCTAAAAACACAATTTTGTCCAGATTTCCTATCACTGCAAGCTGTTGCTGAAAGTTTACAACCATGGGGTAGAATATGATGGTTAAGTAATTTCCATAACTGCTGCGATGCCTGCAAACTAACAGGGGGACTAATTAGAGAAGACCGGCAAAGGAGAGTCTGGTTTGCCACATGCCTTGAAATACCCCATTAATTTGCTATGTTCAACCACTGTTGGCTACAGCTCATTATGTGAATCCATACCTGGCAGGAATCACGTTTTACAGTTATGAATGTCTGCCTTGAGCTGTTGCAAAGCCCATGAAATTTTCAGTGGACTGGTGGAAAGTTTTCCAAATCATTTAGTAACAGCACATTCATTTGCAACTTACAATCCCCCAAACGTCATATATTCATTTGCAAATTGATCAAATATAAAGGATGTGAAATAAAATTAAGAATAAAAAATGCTATAAATGTTGTTTTTATGCATGCTCCATAATGTAGGTAAGGAAATCACAGAAAAGTGAATCAGTTCGTCTGGACATGTTTATTGAGCGATGAGAGATTCAGCTGGAAGAGTGCCTCTCTCGATAAACGTGTGCAGATGAACTGATTCAACTTCCTGTGATTTTCTTACCTGGATTATTGAGCATGCATACAGACGTATTGAGAGAAATTTTCGTAACTCATCTAAGCATTGATTGGGCATTCTTAGGTCATCTATGTGAAGAGGGAAAGACCATCCCTGAACCGGGGGCGGGGGGGAAGAGTACATCCGTCTCCATCCTACAATGCTGTGATTACATCCCATTCCCCAATCCTTTGTGAATAGTACACATGGCCATTGAAACTGTAGTTAATGGTCACGGCAATTTGCATATGAAACCGATCGTTGGTTTCGGTCGTTATTCCACTGTATTGTTTATAAGGGTGGGGATACCTGCAGTCAGTTGAGACTGAAGAGGCCGCTTATAGCTGAGTGATGAAACGTATCTGTCAGTAAACGTCCAGATGAACTGATTCAACTTTCTTTGATTTTCTTACCTGAATTGAGCATGCATAAAGACACACACACACACACACACACACACACACACACACACACACACACACCATTTCTGAGGATACGCTCACGTCATACTGAATTCAGTCTTTGCTTTGATTGAATAGATCTGAAAAGACTCGGCAGCTGATGGAGCCTCCTCAGACTCGGAGCCACGTGAGTGTGGGGTTTTTTCTTGCCTTTTTTCTTTCTGTAGCGCGCTTGTGCACTTAAAGGTCAGCTTGGATGGTATCTAATTCGTGACATGAGCAGAACCGTTTTATCTATGGAGAAAAGCTGGCCTTTCTGTCAACCTGTGTCTCCGTCTCCAGCCGCCTCTGTTCACCAGATTAGCCGAGGCAGCCGGCTCGTTTTCTGATTTGAGAGAGGGACCGAGCTCCGGCTTGGAAAAAGTGAGCGAGAGAATGGCAAAGGAAAGGACGAGGGTGAGACAGGGTAATGGAGGGTGAATAGGGATGGAGAGTAAGAAAAGAGTGCTGAGGTAGTAGGGCGTATAGAAGAGACGCACCGCCGACTGCTGGAGAGTAAAGATTTCTAAACCCTGTTTTGTCTGCAAGACTTCATCTGTAATGAAATGTGATGTTTCAAAGCATGAGAAAACTCTAGAGGTGGGCTGGAGGACTCTTTAAAGGCCACCAGCTTCATCAGCTTTTTTTTTTTTGCCTCATACATGAGATGGTGGTAATAACGGTAATAAAATAAGACAAACAGGATCAATTATAAGCACTGTTCTGGATTGCAGTTTAATGCCCCCCCCCCCAAACAAACAGACTAAGGACCACACACACACACACACACACACACACACACACAATCTCACACACATGCACGCAAACACACACACGCGCGTGAAAATTTCCCAGAAACCTTCACCGACCTCACATCAGAGACAAAAAGCATTCCTCAAGCTCATGCTTTTCTCTCCATTTTTGAAGTGGGGATAAAGGACCCGAATACTCGGTGGAGTTATTTATTGGTGTCTCATTATAGTTATTCTCGTTTTTATTGCTCATCGATTTTCTGCTACCATCCCTTTTCTTCTCCATCAGTCATCTTCTCCTTTTAAGCGAGAGAGAGCGAGAGAGACAGAGGGGTGTGTGTGTGTGTGTGTGTGTGTGTGTGTGTGTGAGAGTGTGTGTGAGAGAGACGGGGGGATAGAGTGTGAGAGAGAGAGGGAGAGAGAAAGACAAGCATCCAGCAGAAACCCTACATGCTGAATTCTGTAGAATGATTCTGAAAACACAAAGGAGAACGCCAAACAACGCATGCAGGGCAGAATTAGGCCGGTTTCCATTATTGATAAATGTACAAAAAAGATCTCTAAATTTCTGGATGCACTTAAATACAAGCCCAACAATTACGTTGCACTTTAAAGCTCTGAAAACCCAAGAACTGAACCCCGAAAAGAGTCCCCTAAAGCAGCTTGCTCTGAGACTCACTAACCCTTTAACAAATACTAAGACCAGCCAACCTCAGGCAGCACTGCACTCCAAATCAAAATGTGGATAAATCAGCTATAAAACAAAGCAAGAACAATTATTTGAAACATTGGAACGCTGAAATCCAAACTCAAAACAAACTAGAAGTCTGTCGGGCCCTAAAAACAAACTATTGTTTGGAAGAATACCTCTTAACTGTCAGAGACAGGACGCAGCGACAGATCCTCAGTGACCACAGTCTCGCCATTGAAAAGGGGAGACACAAGAAGACGTGGTTGCCAAAAGAGCATCGAACATGTGGTGAGTGCATGACAGATGAGGTGGAGACAGAGGTGCACTTCCTCCTTTAATGTGACAAATTTGAAAAACAGCGACGGGCTTTTGTCAAGGAGCTGGAACATGTGATCCCAGAGTAGCAAGAAATGGACGACGCAGGTAAGCTGCGGGTGGTCCTGGGAGGGGGGCCAGCAGCGAGCATTGCAGCAAGATTTATACTTTCCTGCCACAACCTGAGAGACAGTGGGTGACGGCACCTATTGCTACTGTTGTTTAATATCATAATCATTGTTGTTGTTGCTGTTATTATTATAATCATTGTTGTGTTGTTGTTTTACATGCTTTGGCAATATGTACACAAACGTATGTCATGCCAATAAAGCACATATTGAATTCAATTGAATTGAAAGAGAGATCGAAGGGGTGTGTGAGAGAGTGGGAGAGAGAGTGTGTGTGAGAGAGAGCGAAAGAGAAAAAGGGGGGAGTGTGTGTGTGTGAGAGAGAGAGAGAGAGAGAGAGAGAGAGAGAGAGAGAGAGAGAGAGAGAGAGAGAGACGGGAGAGAGAGAGGGAGAGAAACAGAGAAAGAGACAGAGAGGAGAGAGAAAGAGAGACGGGAGAGAGAGAGGGAGAGAAACAGAGAAAGAGACAGAGAGGAGAGAGAAAGAGAGATGGGAGTGTGAGAGAGACACAGAGGGGGAGAGAGTGTGTGTGTGTGAGAGAGAGAGAGAGAGAGAGAGAGAGAGAGAGAGAGAGAGAGAGAGAGAGCGAAAAAAGAGAGAGAGAGAGAGAGATGGTACGAGATGTAAGAAAATCGTGTGGAAACTCATCCTTCAGGTCGAGTCACATCGCTTGTCAGCCCCCCAGGATGTGGTGTTGGAGAGCTGGTATATTTCCTCCTGGCTGGGCGGTTCTCTCTCTTAGTGCAGCAGAGAAAGCAAGAAGCTAACCTTTATAACTATTGGAAACGAACTTAGTGAACCATCGTTATTTCAGCTTGCCCGAGGCTCGCAGCCATGTTAGCAAAGATGTCACCGTGAATTGACAGCTGCTTGCTGTCAATAAACCTGCAAGATCCCTCCCAGTGAGCTGCAGACCACTAACGGTAGCATGACTTCAGATGCAGAAGCTAGTGTACCGAGGGGAGGGCTGAGCCTTGATAGAGAAATGATTGTTTGTGTGTGTGTGTGTGTGAGTGAGTGAATATGACAGCGTGAGATAGAGTGACATAGAGAGAGTGACATAGAGAGAGAGTGAGATAGATAGAGAGAGAGAGAGAGTTTGTACAAGGTTGTGTGGGGACCCAGAGGAGGAGGTCATGATATCTCTATCATACGTAAATCAAGTCTCAATATTTCTTTTGATGATTCAGACGTACACGTGTGTGTGTGTGTATGTGTGTGTGTGTGTGTGTGTGTGTGTGTGTGTGCGCACATGCATGCATGCAATGGCTCAGTTCCTTTTAATATTTGA
>NC_079226.1:24645249-24650249 GCF_029633865.1 Lampris incognitus
CGATGTGGAGAGGCCGTTGAGAATCACAACTCCAACAGTTAAACTCTAACAAGTCCAACTGGCCTGTGATGGCCTGGGGGCCTGTCCAGGGCGTCTCCCTGCCTGCCGCCCAATGATTGCTGGGATAGGCTCCAGCATCCCGTGACCCTAAGTAGGATAAGCGGCTTGGATAATGGATAATAACTCCCAACAGTCCTGAGGTGCAGCATCATCCTGGTATCAGATGTAGCTGAACAACAGATCCTGCTACAACTCGTAGTTTCCCTGGGAAGACCGGGTGGACGAAACCTGTCAGAAGAAAAGAGCAAAAGACATGCCAAGACAATGAGGGGGCAACGGGAATATCATGAAGCCGACCCCGGTTAACTGGTCCACTGGGGCCATACCATTTGGACACAAGCTTGGGGCTGATTCTTTAGCGCTGGCTTGTCGAAGTGATAGTTTAAACGATGTGAGCCATCCTAGGACTGCAGGTACCATCACTGATTTGTCTTATAGGAACAATGTATTATACATCAAACTACTGACATGCAACTACTATACCAAGTCTACCAAGTCAAATAAAATTAAAAATTAAATTAAATTAGACTGTTACTTAAAGTGTCTATCTCACTTAAATTGATGTCCATTAAGATCCTGTCTTTTGCCCAACGAGTTGACACAATGATGATTCAGCCTATCGCTGACTGATGAGAGCCTTCGCATTTGCAGAAAGACAGAGAAATGCAAACATGTGCCTGTGGCGACATTCCCGGTGAAAGCCCCAAGCATCACGAAGGTAGTGAGGTGTTTTATGTCCCCCAGGCAAGCAAGTGTATGCCTGAAAAAAACACACACACACATCCGAGATTACACACAGTCATAGCCATGTAAAAATATACAAAGGCACTTATAACCCAACACAACAAAACACAATACAATACAATATAACACACCACAACACACTACACTACACTACACTACAGTACAGCACAACACACCACAACACGACACAGCACAACACAACACAACACAGCACAACTCACCACAGCACAACTCACCACAACACAACACAGCATAGCACACCACAGCACAACACAACACACCATGACACAACACACCATGACATGGCACAACACAACACAGCACAACACAACACCACACAATATAATACACCACACCACAAGAGAAAACAACACAACACCACACAATATAACACACCACAAGACAAAACAAAACAACACAACACAACACTACAGTAGTGTTGTTATTCTATGTTCAGTACACTGAGAGAGCCACGAAATTCCATGTAGTGCAAACCTACATAGCCAATAGACATGATACTTCTGGTTCAACATAACACAACAGATGTCAGGCTGTTGTCTGATTTTGGTCATTTTTCTTTCCATTTATTTCCTCTCTCAGACGTCTGCCTCGCTCTGTTTAATGAAACGGCAGGCTAGTTACATCAGAGCAAGCCCGCAATCACACAAGGGACCAACGTGTAGCTTGCACGTTTTCGATTAATGGAAATCATTGCTGGTCAAAATAAAATGTACCGCAAGCCTATTCCCTTCTCTAGTTCATCCAGTTTCTGTCGTCGAAATGCATGTTAGCAAAAGCTTTTCATTGCTGCCTGCCAATTTGGAGTAAAGTAATACTAATAACTTCTTTCCCCACAAATAAAACAACAATGTTATTTGCTATTTTTATTGCGGTAGTTAATGCTTTGTATACTTGGAATAGTGACCACGCTCAGCTGAAGGTGTGTTGTGCAGAAGCTGATTATGAAGGAGGACTAAAACGCTGTATTTATCTGGCCTCCCGGATGCTGTAAATAAAATACATTGGATGTAAGTGGCAAAAGTTTTCTTTGGCATGTGTTTTTTTTTTTTTAGTAATTTCATGTTGTTTGTTCTCTCTTTAAGTATAATGTCTTTCATTCATTGGCAGTTCAAGCTGATACTCCTGTACAAATTTCAGTCTGAAAACCGTGCTTTCACAAATACATCTCCAGAATTCGAAAAATTAAAAATACAACTTACTACATATAAGCCAATGCAGTTTCCTTCAGTTTTCCATCAAGTTTACCGTCACATGGTTTCACTGAGAGGTGAAAAGAAAATAATTTCTGGGCCGTTAAGTTTGAATTCATAGCTCTGATCTGCAATGTACAGACTTCCCATTTTAATCAGACCGGAGGTCAAGTCAAGTCCATTTTATTTGTATAGCCTAATATCACAAATTACGTATTTGCCTCAAGGGGCTTTACAGCAACACAACATCCTGTCCCTAGACCTTCGCGTCGGATAAGGAACGTCTCACTTTTTAATGGCAGGTAACACCCACAAGACAACGTTGTGAAAACTGAAAGTGAGAGTGTTGTTTTATAACTAACACGGGTTGTTTTGTGTGTGATCATTGTCAATCTTGCACTATGGAGACAACGAGGGAATTACAGTCAATTAAAGCCTTCTCACCCCTCCTATTCTCTCCTATTGACCTTTTCTTCTTACCCTTCTTACTGTCTTATCTTCTTCTTACATCTCCTTCCATTGTAGTCAGCTCTCCATTTCTCTCTCCCTTTCTTTCTAACACTAGGTCTCCCTTTCTAACTCACTCACTCTCTCTTGCTCTCTCGCTCCCTTTCTCCCCCTCTCTCTCTGCCTCTCTCCTCTCTGCCTCACTCTCTTTCCCTTTCTTCCTCTTTTTCTCTGCCTCCCTCTCCCCCTCTCTGCCTCTCTCTCTCTCTCTCTGCCTCCCTCTCTCTTTCCCTCTCTTTCTCTCTGTCCCTCACTCTCCTTCTCTGTCTGCCTCTCTCTCACTCTCTTTCCCTCTCTCCCTCTTTCTCTCTGCCTCCCTCTCTCCCCCTCTCTGCCTCTCTCTCTCTCTCTCTCTCTCTCTCTCTCTCTCTCTCTGCCTCACACTCTCTTTCCCTCTGCCCCTCACCCTCCTTCTCTGTCTGCCTCTCTCTCACTCTCTTTCCCTCTCTTTCTCTCTGCCTCATTGTCTCTCTCGCTTGCTCTCTCTCTGTCCTGCTCTTTCCCCTCTTGCGTCCTCCCTTGGAAAAACAAACAAGCTTTTGTTGTGCGCCCCACTCATCGCCCCCATTCTCCTGACAGCTCGCTCATAAAGCAGGCTGAATGTTATGACAACTCTTCACTGACTGGGCAACACAGCGTTGCGTGTACTTGTTTCATATAGCAAGGTTATATGGCTGCTGCAGTTAAGGTCGACTGATTCACCACAGTTGATACAAGCTGGACAGCCGTGAGGTAATATGGAACCAGCTAAAGAGAAAATGCAGTTATGAAAGAATATTAATAGCTTGATTGCAATCATTTGTGAAAATGGGGTCTTGGTCAAATTCATGTCACAAAACACCTTCTTCATGTATTGGATGACGGTGAGAACATAAATCCTCTCTCACATCATCCACAGCCCATCACACCAGCTAACCTTGGCTCACTTGTTCCTTTATTACATTTCTTTTGATAGGAAGATAGGACATATTGTGCTGCCTCATACTCAGCCATCCGCCCACACAGATTCACACACATACACACAAACATGCACATGCACACATGCACACACACATACGCACTCGCATACACACAAAAACCCCTTTTTTTAATATTGTTGCATTCAGCCCTGTCACTGAGGCAGGAAATGAAGGACACAAAGTAACACCGCACTGACGATGAGCATCTGACACAGATAGAGGTAGAGATGGAAGCACAGTGACTTGAAGGCACACTCCCTCAAACCCATCACTAGGCCCCAATGCACCTGTAATAGTAATAATAACAATAATAATGATGATGATGACAATAATAAGGCGGCACGGTGGTGCAGTGGTTAGCACAGTTGCCTCACAGCAAGAAGGTCCTGGGTTTGAGCCCCGGGGTAGTCCAACCTTGGGGGTCGTCCTCTGCATGGGGTTTGCATGCTCTCCCTGTGTCTGCGTGGGTTTCCTGCGGGTGCTCCAGTTTCCTCCCACAGTCCAAAGACATATAGGTCAGGTGAATCGGCCGTATTAAATTGTCCCTAGATATGAATGTGTGTGTGTGTGTGTGTGGGCCCTTTGTGATGGCCCGGCAGCCGGTCCAGGGTGTCTCCCCGCCTGCCGCCCAATGACTGCTGGGATAGGCTCCAGCATCCCCGCAACCCTGAGAGCAGGATAAGTGGTTCGGATAATGGATGGATGGAGGAGAAGAAGAAGAAGAAGAAGAAGAAGAAGAAGAAGAAGAAGAAGAAGAAGAAGAAGAAGAAGAAGAAGAAGAAGAAGAAGAAGAAGAACTCATTTATATAGCACTTTTGTAAAACAATGTTACAAACAGCCCTGGTCAGTGTATGTAACCCAGACTGAGAGTTAACCCCTGCTCTTTCCTTAACAAGCAGTCTGAATGGTTCAGTGTGTGTGTGCGTGTGCGTGTGCGTGTGCGTGTGCGTGTGTGCAAACAGACAGTCTGTGGATTACAGCAATGCTTCTTTTCTCTCAACTCGTATGAGGTTTGAAAAAGGTGGGCATTTAGTGTGAACGGGTATATGGGTAAACCAGAAACAGTTTGAAATGGCAAATTCAAACGAGTGGTCAATAGGCTGGAATTGAATTGATTTCTCCACAGTATAATTAACAAGTGCATTTCTCTCTTTCTTTTTCCTCTCTCTTTGCCGACCACTATCCTTCGTTTGATTTGAAACCTGTTCTTCCAGTCTAATCATGGTTTGGCAGTTTTTCATCATGAAAGTTTTCATTTACAGATGAGTAACTGCACAGTGGAAATAATTGGTCCCTCATGGGTCAAAACAGTAGGAGCAAATTTCAAGACATTCGAATGAGCTTCCTCTTAATGAAACACAACTTTCATGAGGGAAAAACATAGAGTGGTTCATCTGTGAATTTCTCGTCATCAAAAAGCTCGAGTCAAATGTTATTTGTATAGCCCTAAATCACAGTTCAGTCCCTAAAGGGCTTTACAGTCCTATCACATTCTCCAACAGATGAAAAGAGAAGAAGA